>NC_069503.1:864766716-864890502 GCF_027579735.1 Bombina bombina | reverse complement strand
TGAAAGCATATTTTATTCAGCTAGTGTCAGCAACTGCCACGTCAGCTGCAAGAAGCCCAAATGGAAGAGGTGTGTGTTTCCTAATAGCCATCAGGTCAGGAGCTGTGCACAGGATGAAAATGAGAAGAAAGGTTTATTCCAGGGGAGAGCAAACTGAAGTGAATGAGGGTAACTGAGTTTGGGTTATATCTAGTTGTTTTGCTTTCTCATGAAATGCTATAGATCAAGTTGAGGGGGTGATTCTTATGGCCTCTTTGCAATTACTTATTTCCTGGATCTAGATATTTTAGTTGGGCAAAATGAATGACTTCTGTCACAGTTTGCCAGTGTGGTTTCCTCTACTTAAAGTGCTTGCATCAACAACATTGTTACGGAACACTAGTTTTGCAGATAAAGTAGATATTGCTTTTATAAAGGTCCATATACCTAAAACATATCACAATGTATGGGCCATCTTTGATACATAATATAAGACAGAAATTTCCTTTGATATTACATATATTTTTTGTGGATATTGAATATTTGTTACTTTCAATTTCTGTTTTTTCCCAATGAAAGTAGCTTTTATTTTAATGGAACTTTTCCCCATTTTTTTCCCAATATCATTTCTTTGTGGCATATAATCTTGATTCTTTTTTACAAAATAATGTTTTTCAGAACCCCCCTTAGTTTCTATTGAAGATAGCTTGTTTTTTTTCATCCTGTCTCAATCCTAGGAATAAACCTAGGTATGCTGTTGCTTGAAGTCTCATATATTTTGGGAGCTATTAAGGATATTGTTTTGTATATAGTGTAAAGGGTTCTCACCGCTCACTTTAAAAAAAAAATATCAATATTGCATTAAACCATTTTTGTAAAAACCTTCATGTGGTGTGCAAGTTAGCATTTTACAAAAGGCTTAGGAACTGAGCATATTGACTACTTCTAATGTGGTTCCTTAGTTCCAGGGTTTGGGCAGCTTTCGGTTTTGATTAAGAGACTTGCAATCCTGAAATTACTTTAGGTGATATTTGATTTTAAAAATAAACCCTGTGTAAAGTATTTCAAATGACTGCAAAGTAAATTTAAGTGTTAATTTATCTTCTAGATTATCCTGACGGTACCAATGCAACTGACCTTACTGCTCAGGCCCCAGTATTTCTACCTGAGAACTTCACATATTCTCCTCACCTTCCATGTCCAGAAAAGCTGCCTTTTATGCGTGAGTATTTTTAAAGTGACAATTTTTTTAATTGTATTTAGGCTTTTTTGTTGATATTTTTTATTTTATTGTGAAAGTTTTTTAATGTGTCTCAGTAAGGGTGATTTACTTTAAAGTGACACTACAGTCAAAACCGAGCAAGCAATTGTAAAAAAAAAAAAAAAAAAAAAATCGTTTTACTTTCATTAATAAATTATGCAGTCTTTTTATATACAGTGGGTCAAAAAAGTATTTAGTCAGCCACCAATTGTGCAAGTTCTCCCACTTAAGAAGATGAGAGGCCTGTAATTTTCATCATAGGTATACCTCAACTATGAGAGACAAAATGTGGAAACAAATCCAGACAATCACATTGTCTGATTTGGAAAGAATGTATTTGCAAATTATGGTGTAAAATAAGTATTTGGTCAATATCAAAAGTTCATCTCAATACTTTGTTATATATACTTTGTTGGCAATGACAGAGGTCAAACATTTTCTGTAAGTCTTCACAAGGTTGTCACACACTGTTGCTGGTAAGGCCCATTCCTGCATGCAGATCTCCTCTAGAGCAGTGATGTTTTGGGGCTGTCTCTGGGCAACACGGACTTTTAACTCCCTCCAAAGGTTTTCTATGGGGTTGAGATCTGGAGACTGGCTAGGCCACTCCAGGACCTTGAAATGCTTCTTACGAAGCCACTCCTTTGTTGCCCGGGTGGTGTGTTTGGGATCGTTGTCATGCTGAAAGACCCAGCCACATTTCATCTTCAATGCCCTTGCTGATGGAAGGAGGTTTGCACTCAAAATATCACGATACATGGCCCCATTCATTCTTTCATGTACACGGATCAGTCGTCCTGTTCCCTTTGCAGAGAAACAGCCCCAAAGCATGATGTTGCCACCCCCATGCTTCACAGTAGGTATGGTGTTCTTTAGTTGCAACTCGGCATTCTCTCTCCTCCAAGCACGACGAGTTGTGTTTCTACCAAACAGTTCCACTTTGGTTTCATCTGACCATATGACATTCTCTCAATCAGCTTCTGTATCATCCAAATGCTCTCTAGCATACTTCAGACGGGCCCAGACATGTACTGGCTTAAGCAGGGGGACACGTCTGGCACTGCAGGATCTGAGTCCCTGGCGGTGTAGTGTGTTACTGATGGTAGCCTTTGTTACGTTGGTCCCAGCTCTCTGCAGGTCATTCACTAGGTCCCCCGTGTGGTTCTGGGATGTTTGCTAACCATTCTTGTGATCATTTTGACCCCACGGGGTGAGATCTTGCGTGGAGCCCCAGATCGAGGGAGATTATCAGTGGTCTTGTATGTCTTCCATTTTCTAATTATTGCTCCCACAGTTGATTTCTTCACACCAAGCTGCTTGCCTATTGCAGATTCAGTCTTCCCAGCCTGGTGCAGGTCTACAATTTTTGTTTCTGGTGTCCTTCGACAGCTCTTTACTCTTCACCATAGTGGAGTTTGGAGTGTGACTGTTTGAGGTTGTGGACAGGTGTCTTTTATACTGATAACAAGTTCAAACAGGTGCCATTAATACAGGTAATGAGTGGAGGACAGAGGAGCCTCTTAAAGAAGAAGATACAGGTCTGTTAGAGCCAGAAATCTTACTTGTTTGTAGGTGACCAATACTTATTTCCCACCATAATATGCAAATAAATTCTTTCCAAATCAGACAATGTGATTGTCTGGATTTGTTTCCATATTTTGTGTCTCATAGTTGAGGTACACCTATGATGAAAATTAAGGCCTCTCTCATCTTCTTAAGTGGGAGAACTTGCACAATTGGTGGCTGCCTAAATACTTTTTTGCCCCACTGTACACACATTTTAATGCACCAGCTCCTACTGAGCATGTGCAAGATGTCAATGTATACATGTGTAAAAAATGGCTGATGATTGTCACATGATACAGGGGGCAGAAAAATAGCAGAACATTTTTAATTTTATTGAAATTGCAAGTACTATTGTGTTGTCTTTTCCTTTGTTTGTGCATTTGTTGATTATGCAGTTGTACTATATTTATTGGTATTTTAAAATGTAGCATCAATTTTTTTATTAATGTTTATTTCCATCTAAAGGGGGGGAGAGTCCACGGCTTCATTCATTACTTGTGGGAATTAAGAACCTGTCCACCGGGAGGAGGCAAAGACACCCCAGCCAAAGGCTTAAATCCCCCCCCCCCCACTCCCCTCATCCCCCAGTCATTCTTTGCCTTTCGTCACAGGACAATTCATGACAACAATAGACTTGAAGGATGCCTACCTTCATGTACCAATCTACAGTGATTACTTCAGGTTCCTGAGATTTGCGTTTCTGGACCAACACTTCCAGTTTGTGGCCCTTCCCTTTGGTCTGGCGACGGCCCAGAGAGTCTTCACAAAGGTTCTAGGGGCACTTCTTGATGTAGCAAGATCCAGAGGCATTGTTATGGTGCCCTATCTGGACGACATCCTAGTCCAGGCACCGTTGTTCAGTCTCGCAGAGGAACACTCGAAGGCTCTTCTTCTTCTTCTCCAGTCTCATGGATGGAAGATAAACTCAGGAAAGAGTTCCCTGGTACTCAGCAACAGGGTGGAATTCCTGGGTACGATAAGACTCTATATCCATGAAGATATTCCTCACAGATCCGCAACGCAGGAAAATGTTGTCCACTTGTCTTGCTCTAAAGGCCTCCTCCAGACCCTCTGTGGCTCAGTGTATGGAGGTGATTGGGCTCATGGTATCCAGCATCGATGTCATTCCATTGGACAGGTTCCACCTCAAACCTCTTCAGCTGTGTATGCTAAGGCAGTGGAACGGCAATCACAGTAGAGCATCGTTAAGAACGCTCCACTTATAATCTAGCCCAGAGTTTGGGAATATGTAATCCAATACCTGGTTTATAATGTGTGGGACATTTGGTGTGTAGATGTCTCATTTATAATATTGTGGTTTGGTTCATTGTAATTGTCAATGAAACTGATTTGCACCATGGAAAATAGAGTCCCATAGATCCCCTGCTCCATCTCAGAGAAATGTATGGTCTCTAGACACCTATGTTAACTGGTGCCATAAAGTTGTAGAACCTTTACGTTTGTTTAGCCATCAAGGGCAATTGGCCAGCGTTATTGTTTTTTGAGAAATGGGGCAATCAAATATGATAGCTTTTTTATTGCAGGGGTCGCCAACCTTCATGGGACCACTAAACTCGCAATTTCCTTCTTAATACAGGGAGATTCCACAGCTGCATTAATTACTTGTGAGAAATACTGAACCTGGCCACCAGGAGGAGGCAAAGACACCCCAACCAAAGGCTCAAATACCTCCCCCACTTCCCTCATCCCCCAGTCATTCTTTGCCTTTTGTCGCAGGATGTTGGCAGAGAAGTATCAGAAGATTTCAGAGTAGTTCCTTAGGAAGGGTATCTTCCCTTCGAGATGGGACTGGAGTTTTAAGTAGTCAGCCTCTCAGTGAGAGCATTGATGAAAGTTAGTCTGGAGATGCAGGGAGAGTCTTTCTGTGAAACCATCCAGACTCATATTAACAGCTCCTAAGCAATCAGCGTTGCCGAGTTTCGCTGCCTGCTTTTCTTCACTCAAGTCCATGTCAGAAGCAACGCTACAGTCTGTCAAACTTGAAGGACCGTTTTTTCTGTTCCACGGCATAGATTCCGGTAAGATCGTTTAATTTTTTTATACATATGTTAACAATAGAAGACAGGGTCACAGTGGGACTCCTTTTATCTTTATGGAATCAAGGGTTAATATCCCCTGAGGGGAAATTATTGAACAGTGGGGTTTTTAATCATATTTGTTATGTAATTTAAACTGCTTCATGTGTAGAAGATGTTTAGGCTCATAGGCTGATACGGAATGTACAGGTTATTTTTTATTATTCATGTTTGAGAGCTGCACAGTTTTATTAAGCTGGCACACTTTTCCTTAGCAGGGGAGGTCCTGCATGACTCACCGTGTTACTGGGAGTGGTCACATTTTTTTCATTTCATATTTCTGAACCGAGTGTACCAAGCGGAGCGAATTTCTCTATCTGTCTAGGTCATAGGAGGCGGTGAGTGCCCCAGCCATTGGGGGTATAAGGTGCCAATTGTTGTCTCAATAATTTTAAATTAGACGAGTTATGGAGGATTCTGATTATTTGGAGGGGATCCCTCTAATACAGAATTTGATACCTGTGTATTTTGTGAGGAGGACCGGGTAGTCTAGCCCTCTCAATTATGTTACGTATGCCGCAACAGGGTGTTCTCATCAGCCAATGTTGAGATGTTAGAGACCACTGAGCGACCGCCTCTGAGGATTCCTTGTCCTGTGAGGTGTGTTCCCTAGTTCCTTCTGTTCCTACACATGCAGTTTCCCCGGGTACCACTGCTCCTTCGCCTGAAAGGGGGCTTTTTTTCCACCAGAGGTTACTGCGCAGTTCCGCATGGCCATATCTACAGCCTTGGCGATTTTGCCTCTTCCTGCTACGTGCAAGTGAAGAGTTAATCCATGCTCAAGGACCGTCGTGTAAATTGACGATTGTATCCTATCAGTCATCTGGGGATGCGGTTCCCTCTGAGGCTTCAGAGGTAGGACCTCTAGGGTCGGAGTCTGCTGATTTAATTCCTCTGACTGAAGAGGATTTAGAATGGTATGCCTGCACTTTCTTCTGAGAGAAGTTTTGGCAATGTTAGAGATTCCTAGTACTGATCCGTCATTCGAATCTCAGTCATTGAAATCAGATAGCGATCTTAATTAGATGAGTGGAGAAGGATGGAGATCCTATTCCTTATCTATTTTTTCTGTTTTTGTTTTGTATTTTAGTATCCCAGTTCTGAGCTCTATAGGGGGTTTGTGTCGTATGATGAGCAGGACATGTTTTTGCACATTCCTTCTTGGCTATCACTTTTGTGCGCTTGCCTAATTTCTTTTCTATTCCGTGTTCTTGGTTGTTGTAGAAACTCCTTTTCAGAGGACTTTTCGTCATATGGGATATTAGATATTGACGACTTCGGTTGTCGTGTTTTCTGGAGACTTCCTGTGGAAGTATCTCGGTCTGTTTGAGGTGATGGTTTCCTCGATATTTCGGGACAGATTTAAGTCATGGAGCTTCTACTTCTTTTTGTTTTTTTGGATTATTCTCAGACTTCTAGCATAATCTGGAACTTCATAATTTTCTGTTTAGTCCTTGAATTGCTCTGGCAGATATGTCGGTTAAGTTTACTCTTTCCTTCTACTCCAGAGAAGGAGTTATTCCTAGCTATTCCGGCCTAGGCAGAGGGGTCCATCTATCCTAGATGACAGGAAGGACCTGGTTTAGGTTCTATCTTGGATGGGCGTTTGATTCTGGATCATATCGGTCCCAGGGGTCCTAGAGGCCAGACCTAGGCTTCTCATCCTGCCTTTCCGGGCAGTTTTTCTTCCCTTGATTTTGTCTTGAGGCAGAGAGAGGGAAGCTTTTCAGATGACTTTTGATCATTGTCCTGGTACCTATCGCAGTATGAGAATATTTTCATCCACTGTTGTTTCATGGTCCAAAAAGGGAGGGCTCTCCTGTCCTTTTGTGTTCTATGGTACTTAAGCAGAGTTTATTATGTCTCCTTTTTGGGGGAGAATATAAGGTACTCTCTACCATTTTGTTTGAGAACTCTGCAGGATCGCGGTCATGAAGGATGTCTTTCCTTTTTCATTCCCTTTGGGTGAAATCCAGTTCTTATGGACAGTCTCTTTCAGTAAACCTAGTTTCTGATCCAAGGTTTTTTTGGGGGATCTGGGGTTTAATTTGGCATGATCCTGATTCTAGTTTTATCAGTAGCTCACTGGTCTTGATGATTCTGGTTTACTTACTATTGTTTGTTGGAAGACTCTTAGTCATCTGACTTCTTCGATTCTCCATAGATGGATCTAGACCAGAGTTCTCTGGTATAGGCGCCAGGGTGGATTCCTGGATTCAAATTTGGTCTTTACAGGCAGGAAGATTTTCCTTAATTCTTGTGAAGTTAGACTTTACCTCAACGGTTGTGCCCTCCAGTTCCCATTCATGCCATCGCTGACTCTGTGGGGGAGGGTGTGTCCTTTTGTTCTAGGGCCCTTCTTGTTTTTTTTTTTTTCTTTTGACAGGTCTCATCTCAGCCGAGGCCGAGACATCGGCAGGGCGCTGTTTTTTTTAATTTGTTTTAGCAGACTTACCTGGAATACCAGGGAGGGAGAATCGCTCTCCAGTGTTTTGTCCAGATCTCCCTGTCCTGAGGGACATTTCTTTGAGCTCTCCCGGGGTGGTTTTGACTTGGCCGCTAGCCTTTCAGTTTGGGAAGAGCATGTCCAATGGCGGACCGTGGATTCAGGAGATTCCCTCCCGATTTATTCTTACGGTTCCTCAGGCAACCATTTTGCTCTGAGGGTTTGGTCTTCTGGGTTCGTCCCAGTGTATGAATTCTAGTCAGCATTTTTTTCTCTCTCAGTGGCTTAGATCTTTTTCTGAGAAAGAGAGATTCCCCTGCGTAGAGGGTAGTATCTTGAGTCTGGTGGTAGGCAGAGGCCCACTACTGCTCGTTGTCAGCGATCCACTCTCTGAATGTGATTTTCAGGGATGGATGTTCCCTACAATCATTTCCTTGATCCAGGGATAAGGTCTCTATCCAAAGGTTTTTAGATGTTTGTATCTGAAGGGGGACTCCTATCAAGAATCTCAGGACGTCCATACCCATCCCAGGTTACCCATTAATGGGTTGTGGTTCAGGAATCCTCAGGCAGAGCAAATTGATCCTTAGCTGTGCTTTGGAGGTCCAATACAACCTTTTTTTTCTTTGTCTGCCATATCACTTTTTCTCGAGTGATGGCTCTATCCTAGCAGACGCAGGCATCAGTGAGACTGATTGCTCCGTTTGTGTCCGCGAGATCGTAATCGCTGTTTAGGGGCTTCGTCTCCATGGGGGTTACCTTGTCTCAGGGATCTGCTGGGTCAAGGCCCCTTCACGTCATTGAATGTTCTGAGGCGGACTGCAAGAGGTCGCTTGGTCTTAGCCGAGAGAGAGTTTTCTTCTGAGAGGTCATGGTCCTCTCCTTCAGCGCGTAGCTGGTTCCTCGTCATCTATCACAGGTGTGGAGGACCCCACTTTGTCGGGAGGTTTTTTTGCTAGGGCTCTGACTGCGTTCAGTCCAATGAGTCTATCTGATACTCGTTGCATCGGGCTACTTTTGTACCTGTGCAGGAGGTGGTCTTTGAAGTTTATTTTCAATGATTTACTCAGTCTGTAGATTGCTTCTACGTACCTTGTAACACATGCTCCTTATTGGGGTTTCCGCTATAATAAGGCTGTTCTACGAGCCTAGTTAGGTTTTTCTTCCTAAGGTTATGTCTATTTGTGACTTAAATTGAGAGATTGTGGTTTTTATTTTATCTCTAGAAGGAAAAGGGTTTTACCTTTTTTAAGGGAATCAAGCCTCATGTCTTTTTCAGGCTACATAAGAACTGACCGTTTTCTGTGTTGAATAATTGTATCTGGGAAGTGCAAGGGTCTGAAGGCATTGTCGACTTACTTATTTTTAGTTGAGGAGTTTTTTTCGCTTGGCATAGGAGACAGCAGGACACTAGCCTCCTCAGAGGTTTACAGCTCATTTCGAGAGCAGTGACGTCTTCTTGTGTCTGACATGAGATCTCTATGGATCTGATTGTTGTGCGGCTGCTTGGTCCTCCTTTCATTCCTTCTCCAAAGAGTTTTGTCCTCTTCTTCTTGCTTCTGTTGAAGCAGCCTTCGGGAGTAGGGTTTTTTGCAGGCTGTGGTGTCCTCAGATGGGGGCCGCCTCTCTTTAACACCCCCCCCCCCCTTAGCATTCAGTGTCCTCTGTAGCTTGGGTATAATTTCCCACAAGTAATGAATGCAGCTGCGGACTCTCCCTGTATTAAGAAGGAAAACATAAATTATGCTTACCAGAAAATTTCCTTTCCTTCTGTAAAGGGAGAGTCCACAGCTCCCGCCCGTGTTCTCAGATGGGCGGCCCTAAATTTTATCTTGTTTCTTCTGGCACCTTTTTCACCCTGATATTTCTACTACTGTTCTTTGTTCCCTTGGCAGAATGACTGAGGGAATTGGGGGTGATATTTGAGCCTTTGGCTGGGGTGTCTTTGCTTCCTCCTGGTGGACAGGTTCAGTATTTCCCACAAGTAATGAATGCAGCTGTGGACTCTCCCTGTACAGAAGGAAAGAAAATTTTCTGGTAAGCATAATTTATGTTTTTGAATCCCGTGGACCACTAACATGATTTTTCTTTTAAAAGGTACAAACCTCTATAATATGTGTGTGTGTGTGTCTATGTATATATGTATGTATGTATGTATGTATATGTATTTTTTCCTATGGGAAGAAGGGGCAACCAGATGTGGACTCCTTGCTCAGTGTGCTTAGAGGAATATAGCTACACCTCACTGACAAGGCCCAATGAAGGCCGAAACGATCGTCTGGGGTTGCTGTGTTCCTTGTTCAGAGAGGAATTGCCTGGTATTTCGGTGCTGGACTGACCGTAATAGGTGGGATCAGACTGATATACTACAGGAAAGTTCTACTCTGTGAAAGGCATTACTGGGCTAAAAAACTGCACCCAGGTGGTAAATCGCCATAGAATATATATATATATATATATATATATATATATATATATATACACACACACACACACACATACTGTACATAACTAGTATAACCATAGCTTAGTTTACATTATGTATATATTTACACATTTTTAAGAATTATTTTTTGGAATTAACTAACTGAATGACAGAACTTAGAGAATACTTCCAAATAATAGGTGAATGGTGAGTGCCAACTTCTTAACTGGAAACAGAGAGGCAGAAAGTAGGATAAAAAGAAATTATGTTTAAAAGGACCACAAGACTTAGTTACCTCCCCAGTTAGGAATTATTCAAAACTACTTATGATCATGGACAGATATTGGAGTCATAAATTAAGTTTATATCTGAAAGCTCTTAATATGGATGTGAGCTAACCACGACTGATGTTACTGGCAATTACTATAATACTGGTGGGATATGGCTGATCTGCTGGATGGCAATTACTGGAATTCAGGTGGAATGGCTTTGGGCACAGGAAAATTATTAGAATGAAAAATATTGAATTTAAAAAAAAAAAAGAAGATGGAGGGGAGACAAACAGTAATGTAAGTCCATCTAAAGGAATTGGAAAAACTACTACAAAAAGACAGGGAGACAAGGGAAGAAAATAAATGAAATATGAGAGAATTTTTCTTTTTTATGTACTTTGATTCCACTATTTCAAGCCAAGACTATACCAACCTCTGCTGGCTTTAGAATGGAAGCATCTTTCTCTGAGCAGCGGGCCGGGCGTGAGGAGTTGAAAATACAATCTAGCTACGCAAGTTGTGCAGTGTAATTTAACTTTTCCTCCATTGTTTTTCACTGCTGTCCAGCCAGGCACTGTAGGGAGTTGAGGCGTCACTGTCAGAGGAGATTAATTCCTGCTTGATGGTTTCAAGGACCACCAACATCTTCTCGTTTATTTGTACATTTTATATAAAACTTTACTTATGCTTCACATACAGACAAATTATAAGTCCGGTTGAACAGGCACACACGCATATTGCATACATTCAGAAAAGGTTTATGTAAAAATAAGTTTATATACACATAAACTAAGTACTTGGTAGTCTATATGCAGTCATACAAACGTCAGGCAGAACAGTTATGTTGAACCTGCAAGGTCATTGTATGTAACCTGCATTATGTAAACTGCAAGGGCTTTGCCATTACTATTCTGTAATTTTGATTTTTTATTATTGACACAAAATCAATCAATTCATATTTTTTTTTTTTTCAAACAGGTGGACATGTAAGTGTCAATATGAGTGAAATTACTTTGGATTATGTAAGTGAGCTATTTTCAAAGAATATGAATATTGGACCAGGTGGCCATTGGAGACCAGTGGATTGCACTCCAAGATGGAAGGTAATAATTGCTACATGTTGTCCTCCTAAAACATAATCTCCGGAAAGTAATCATTTTAAATAGATGGCATTTGATATAATAGGAACCTCCTATCTGTTTATGCTTTTTGGAAATAATGCCTATTTGATTGGCCTACATTTTCCCTCTGTGCTCAATCCCAAACTCATCATGTAAATTAATAGAAAAAAGTAATATATGTTTAGTAAAATGTACTGATAAAATCTAGTGCTGCATTGTCTATTAAGAAGAAGGCACATGTATTTCCAGGCAACTGAAATTGTTGCTGTGTCCTGTAAACCTCTTGGATTGGTTATCTGTAAACATAAGTCAAGAGATGGCCAAGATCCCAAAGAGATAAATCTAGCCTTGCACTATATGGTTGGATAATGATCTTGATCTTGAAGTAAATGAGTCATGGCTGGAGTTGGAACTGGGAAAGCTATTTGGAATGTTATGACCAGGATTGAACCAATGCAAGGTTTTTATCAAGATTAAATTGCATTCACTAATAACATGGTGGAGAATTCATACAACTAACAAAGTTAAGTTTAGATGGGCATTCACATCTCTGAAATCTTTACAGTTGTGAAGAGTGTTTTAGCAGCTCTTGGACAGCACTGTTCAGGTGACTAACTGCACACCCTGCATTGTATATATCACTCATAGTTCTCTATGAAAACATGACAGACACGGCAATCCCAGGGAGGGTGCGAAATTTAGTGAGGACTGTTTAAAAAGTGGTTTTCTTAAGGGTTTCATCAACAGTTCTTCGAATTTGTAGAAATGGATCCTTTCAGTGATATCACCAAGACCTCCTGTATCCAATACTTTTGTGTGGAGGTTCTTCAGTCAACATGAATGTGATGCATAGGATTTTTTTTTTTTTTTTAAATACTTTTTTTTATTGAGGTTATGCAACAGAACAAAATGAAAAAAAAAGAACATCATGTATTGATATGCTTGCAATAGAAAATACGCATCAATCAGTTGTGATTAAGCATTTTCGATCATAAAAGACAATAAAAAATCAGAAACAACAAAAATTACAACAATGTCTGACATCAAATAAGTTTCTCAAACCTCTAGATTTTTATATATATTCGCAAAATTGGCTGACTAGTGAGAGGGCCTCTCGTGGACCCATTGGCTGCGTGGAACTGAGATAATATATAAAATAGTCAGATCTGCGGCCACTATTGGGCCTAAGAGTAGCTCATAGTAAATATATTATGGGTGGGGGAGGAATTTCAGCGGATAAGCACCGCTTGTTGAGTAGGGGGGAGTGGAGGGGCGGAGCCAAATAGGAAAGCAAAGATCTTATTATACGATCAGAGGAGTGGTATACAAAGGAACATACTCTTGTTTGATTAATTAATAAGGAGTGGCACATTGTGCTCTATGTTCCATAATGAGCGGACTAAGAAATATCTATTACATATTACATGCTCGTATCTATACGTGCTGAGCTGTATCTGAGAGATGTGTTAAAATGTCTTGTGCCTGTAGGGCTGTAGAGTTTGCAATTTTAACAATAATAACCAACATGGCTGAATTATCGGAACTACCCACTCTGAATCACATAATTAAATGAGCTACAGTAGGGTCATCAAAGGGCTCAAATAATGTGCTAGTTCCGTACGGGCCTCAAAAGCATGTCCACCATACTAACATATATGTAAAACACAGGGTAAACAGTATCAAACTGGTCAGACTTTGACATAGTGAACTCAACATAACTACAGAATATCTCTCCACTGCAAACGGGAAAACAGCAGTGAAGAGCTCTGCATTATACCATATAGAACCCCTTAGGGCATGAGAATCAAGGTAATTATATTTATAGGAACAGCTAGTAGATAACTAAAAGGTGGAGCTTGTTAGCTCAAATATTAAGAGTTGAGTTAAGTTGATGAGATTTAACGCAGTATTATTTTTGTAGGATAGAGAGGACTTAATCTATGGTATGAGGGCTATTTTCATGTACTATAAAAATAGTAGGGGCCCTCTTGCGAGTATGGTCAGGTTCAGCAGTGTAAGATATAATATAACATGTTAGAAAAAAACAGAGCTTACTAGTGTGATACTCCAACATTCCAATTTAAGAGGTTATGAACATAAGCAGAGATTCAGCCCCAAAACACAGATATATCCCCCGTCTCTATAAACTAGAGGCACTAGGTTAGGCTTGTTACTATATACAGGTAGTAAATATCCGCAGACCTCGATGCCTGGATCAAAGACTGTTAGATTCCTCTAGTAGGTACAGACAAATATCTATGGTAAAGGAAATAGTAATACAACATCCAATACATAAGACATTAGGGTATGTGGCATTCAAAGTCATATGTGGAACAGTCATATATGTCATGCTTCAGGATACATCATAACATTGATATCAAAAAGAAAGAGCACAAGAGAGTGAAGAAAATTAACATTTTACATCCTAACTCTGCTATAGCCATGGAGTGTACTAAGTGTGAGAAATGATTATGAGATATATCATAGATAGAGCCTCATTTCTAGTTGATAGCCACTTAGTTTGGTGTCAAGCCGTTATGTAATAACCCCAAGCAAAACTTTTGCACCGTATATGGCGGTTAGTATGGTATACAGCAATATTCTCTTGCTGCCAATTGTCTTACAACCCTCTTCCAGGGCAGGGCAGTAGCAATATCCCAAACAACTATCCCATAAGCCGTTGATCAGTTGCAATAATCATTTAAACACATAGTATTTGAACATAAATGACCTAACTTAATAGAGCCACACATGGTCAAACAGATAACTAACTAAAGGAAATGCTAGTAGTTGCTGGAGACTTATACTGTTAGCCTAGATAGGTATATAGCTCATTAAAACTTTTGTGAACTAGGGGCAGAACAATCAAAGACATTCATATCTTGCGTTCATGTAATGTGATTACTAATATTATAATCTTCAAAGGAGTTAACTGGGTTGAATGCTAGATATTATATAGTGCAGGGAGAGGTAGCCATGACACATGTATAAAAAAAGGCAGAATATCTCAGTATGCTCAGCTGGAGTCTGAAAATGAATGTATTGTAGAAAATATCAGTCTGCCAGATGTCTTTAATAGGGCAAGGGATGTATCATTATATTCTCAACCACATTACACCTGACAGTCTGATGGCCTAGGATAGGGATGTAACAGAGAGTATGCTTGAGGATAAAAAGATTAATTCTTCAAAGGGGAAAAGGGAAAACAGGGCTAGAGATAACTAGGGTGAGTCTATGTACTGCCATAGAATATTAAGTATATGTGATATAACTGCGGCAGTTAGTGTTAACACCTCACAGGCATATAACAGAAATCTGTTTACAAGGAGGTATAAGAAAGTCTCCTAGGTGTATACTGTATGACACTTTTAAGAGAGGTGGGGTATTAGCTAGCATGAACCTTTCTACTGCGTCATAGCCCCTATACGTATTCTGAAGCCCTGACATATCTGGCGAGTGGTCGCTATGACAGTTACACATAAGAAAATAAAATATCGTAATGTGAGCACATTTAGAGTTTAAAAAAAAAAAAAAACACAACATAATATGACAAGTGAAAGGGCTTCCACAGGAATGAAACACACACCACTCAAGAGAGCATGTCTCCACTGTCATGGGGCTCCAATCTGCCACTGAATCTATAACAGTCACCCCACTCCAGACGGTAAGAAACCGTCTGAGTGCCTCGGTTTGTAAAAAAGTGCCCAAAGAATAAACATCATCGGGCCAATCTGCTCCAGATCAAAATGTCTCAAGCTGTTTGCAGCTACTTTGGTTAGAGGTGTTTTACCCAACTGCCCTCTTAGATTGGGATAGTCAATTTCTTGAGGTCTGTTTGTATGGCAAGTTTGGTCATTTTGGTACCTGACACTTGAGCTGCCATCGGGATCCGACCAAAGGCCGGCCGCATCTTCCTGATTACTGCCTAGGAGTAGTTCCACGCAGCGTCTCACATCCCGCGCAGAGAGATCAGAGCTACAGGAGGTGGGTCTATCCTCGAGAAGAGAGGGATTTTGCAGTTTCGGCATCTCTGTGTCCCGATCACCAAGCTGGGCTTCCGGAACAACAGCCAAGGGGTAGTAGTAGTTTGCGGTGGGTTGAGGCTCTGCACTTGATAAACAGCTAACAGTGTTGTCCGCCATTTTGGGTGCGCAGGTGTCTCCTGTTCCCATAGTAGCTCTGAGAGTATGCATGAGATCGTGGAAGTTGTCAGAGATCTGCTGTTCAATCCTTCCGAGTAGCGTCTTTAGTAGTAGATAGTCTGCCTCCATATTTCAACCTAAGTATAGTGTCGTGGGCTCAGTCTGTAATATGGCTCAGGAGGCCGTAGAGATGAAGCGTTGTGAGCTCTATTTCGGGCCCCTAATTGCGCTCTCAGCAGACTGGGTCCGTATATATGAGACTCAGGTATATCCCATGAATTAGGACATCAGTTAAGGATTCATCCTGTGCTGGAACAGGCCGGCTTTAATGAGAGCAAGACCATGATCTACTCTCCAGGGAGAGACATAAGTTTACTCCGTTTAACGGTTTCACAAGCTACATCTGTAGCAAAAGTTGTCTTAGATATGATGTCTTTTTAGTCTAGAGCCAAGTACCATAGGTCTTAACATAAAATTAGATAATTTCTTGTCAAATATATAGGGTTAATTGGCTGTAAAACAGAGAGCTCCAGAGGTGTAAGTCTTGTTTCTTTGGCTGTTGGCTCCGCCCCCCTCAGAACCAGTCTTTGCTCACCATCTTAAGTTTGGATTTTAGATAGGACCCCTGAATACCCAGCTCTGTAGAGTCCACTGACACTTAAAGGGACATGAATCCCAACATTTTTCTTTCATAGTTCAGATGCATAATATAATATTAAACAGCCTTCCAATTTACTTCTATTATCAAATTTGCTTTATTCCCTTAGTATCTTTCCTTCTTAATGTAAGGAGAGTCCACGGCTTCATTCCTTACTGTTGGGAAATACTGAACCTGGCCACCGGGAGGAGGCAAAGACACCCCAACCAAAGGCTTAAATACCTCTCCCACTTCCCCCATCCCCCAGTCATTCTTTGCCTTTCGTCACAGGAGGATGGCAGAGAAGTGTCAGAAGATTTTGGAGTTGTTCCTCAGGAGGGGTATATGTCTTTAGATATGGAACTGGAGTTTTAAGAGGTCTTATCAGCCTCTCAGTGAGAGCATTGACGAAAGTTAGAGTCTGGAGATGCAGGGAGAGTCTTCCTGCGAACCCATCCAGACTGCCTGCTAACAGCTCCTTAAGCAACCAGTGTTGACAAGTTTCACTGTCTGCTTTCTTCACTCAAGTCCATGTCAGGAGCGATGCTACAAGACTTTCATACTTGAAAGGCTGTGTTTCTGTTCCACAGCACTGATTCTGGTAAGATCGTTTTACTTATGTTTACTTATGTTGATATTGCTGAAGACAGGGTCACAGTATGACTCCTTTTATCTTTATAGAATCATGGGTTAATATCTCCTGAGGGAGGTTATTGAACAGTGGGGATTAATCAAATGTGTTACTTTGATTTTATGCTGCTTTTTGTTTGAGAATTATTTTTATGGGCTCATATGCGGTAACATACAGGTTTTTACTTTCACTTTGAACGCTGGGCAGCTTGTAGCTTGGCACGCTTTTTCTCATAGCAGGGGCAGTCCTGCCTTGTGCACCACGTTGTCACACTTTCGTTTCTCTTTTCTGACCGAACTAGCTGTTGGAGAGGTCGCTTTTTTTCTCCGGTTGCCTGGGTCTAGGAGGTAGTGAGAAATAAAATGTTAATTTATTCTGTATCTTACTGTTGTTAGCGCAAGCTATGGAGGATTCTGATATGCTTGAGGGTACTCCCTCTATCCCTAATAGTAATACCTGTCTATATTATGAGGATGCCTTGGTGTGCCCGCCCTGTAAACTATGTTCCTTATGCATCAACAAAGTTATTATGTCTAAGGAGGTTAACCCCTTTAGTACTACTGAGCCATCCACCTCTAAAGGACTCGCCATCCCATGAGGTGCATACCCATCAGTCATCTCTATTGTCACATGCAGCTTCCCGTAGCATGCCTGATCTTCCATCTGGAGGGAGCCTTTTAACATCGGACTTTACCACGCAGTTAAAGGTGGCGGTGTCTGAGGCTCTTAGTGCTTTATCTCGCCCTGCCAAGCGCATTTGAAAGGTTAAACATAGCTCCCCAATCCAGGGGACATCCCAGTGATTTATTAGCTTTGTCTTCCTTTCAAGTATCCCAGGATGGGTCACACTCTGAGTCTTCAGAGGGTGAAATTTCTGGATCGGAGTCTGTTATCTCTAGGCCTCCGGCTGCGGAGGAGCCAGCCTTTAGATTTAAAATTGAACACCTATGTTTTCTTCTAAAGGATGTTCTGTTGACAGAGGTTCCAGAGGCCAAGTTGCCTGATGAATCTTTGATCCCTAAATTAGACAGAGTTTATGAGGACAGGGTAGCGCTGTTAACTTTTCATGTACCTGTAAAGATGGCAAACATTATTAGGAACGATTGGGATAGAGTTCCTCCTTTCCCCCCTTTGTCTGCCTTTAAAAAATTATTCCCGGTCCCGGACTCTCAGCTGGAGTTGTGGGGTTGTGGGGTTCCGTCCCTAAGGTGGATGGCGCTAGCTAAGCATACTAGTATCCCTCTTGAGGATAGTTCGTCTTTCAGAGAGCCGATGGATAATAAAATGGAAACTTTTCTCAGGAAAATGTTTCAGCATACGGCATATTTATTTCAACCGGCACTGGCTGTTGCCTCGGTTGCTGGAGCTGCGGCCTACTTGTGTGACTCCTTAGAGGATTTGATCGAGGTGGAGAGTCCTCTTGATGTTATCCAAGAAAGGATTAAAGCTTTGAGAATTGCTAATTCGTTTATCTGTGATGCAAACATGCAGATTATTCGACTAAATGCTAAAATATCTGATTTCTTAGTACAGACCCGTCAGGCACTCTGGCTGAAGTCCTGGTCTGCGGACATGACTTCTAAGTCTAGACTACTTTTCCTCCCCTTTAAGGGAACTATTTTATTTGGTCCAGGCCTGGACTCTATTATCTCCACGGTTACAGGGGGCAAGGGTGCCTTCCTACCGCAGGATAAAAAGAACAAATCTAAGGGACAAGGGTCTAATTTTCGTTTATTTCGTTCTGAAAAGTCCCAATGTCAGCAGGTCTCCTCTAAGCCCGAGCAAACCAAGAGCACCTGGAATAAATCCAAGCAGAACAAGAAGCCTGCCAAGAACAAGTCGGCAGGAAGGGGCGGCCTCAGATCCAGCGCTGAATCGTGCAGGGAGCAGACTGTCGCTGTTTTCAGACGCTTGGTTCAGGGACGTGCAGGATCCGTGGGTCCTGGAGGTCATGGCTCAAGGATACAAGATAGGTTTCAAATCTCATCCACCCAAGGGCAGATTTCTCCTCTCAAGCCTGTCTTTCAAACCAGAAAAGAGTGAAGCCTTGCTAGGTGCGTGCAGGATCTGTCCTCCTTAGGGGTCATTGTCCCCGTTCCTATCACAGAAAGAGGTTTGGGGTACTACTCGAACATGTTTGTGGTCCAAAAAGAAAGAGGGAACTTTCCACCCGATTGTGGACCTAAAGTGCTTAAACAAGTTTCTAAATGTCCCCTTGTTTAAGATGGAGACAATAAGGTCAATCATTCCTCTAGTTCAGGAAGGACAATTCATGACCACTATAGATCTGAAGGATGCCTACCCAGACGTTCCAATCCACAGGGACCACTTCCAGTTCCTAAGGTTTGCGTTCCTGGATCAGCACTTCCACTTCATTGCACTTCTGTTGGGTCTAGCTACTGCTCCAAGAATCGTTACAAAGGTTCTAGAGGCTCTCCTGGTCGTTGCCAGAACCCAAGATATAGCAGTATCTCCCTACTTGGATGACTTTCTGGTTCAACCACCATTCTTTCGTCTGGCGGAGGACCATTCGGTATCTCTTCTCTCCCTTTTTTGATCACATGGATGGAAGATAAACTTAGAGAATAGTTTTCTTATTCCAAGCACTAGGGTAGAATTCATGGGTACTATAATAGACTCAATATCCATGAGGATATTTCCCAACGACCAGAGACGTTGCAAGCTAGCTTCGGCATGTCTTGCTCTCTGGACCTCCTTGAGGCCATTTGTGGCTCGGTGTATGGAGGTAATTGGTCTCATGTTGTCCAGCATGGACATAATTCCCTTTTTCCAGGTTCCGTCTCAGACTATTACAACTGTGCATGCTGAGACAGTGTAGCGGCGATCAATCGGATTTATCTCAGCAGATTTCCCTTGACAGCCGGTCGAGAGAATCGCTCTCTTGGTGGCTCTGTCCAGATCATCTGTCCCAAGGAACATCCTTTCTAAGAGATTGTGACTACGGACACGAGTCTCTCAGGATGGGGAGCTGTTTGGGGTTCCAAGAAGGCACAGGGCATGTGGTCTCAGGAGGAATGCTCCCTCCCGATCAACATTCTGGAACTTATCAGATTCCAATCAGACAATATAACCTCGGTGGCTTACATCAGGGTGGAACGAGAAGTTCCCTAGCAATGAGGGAAGTATCTCGGATTCTGGAGTGGGCAGAGGCCCACAGCTGTTTGCTGTCAGCAATCCACATTCCGGGTGTGGACAACAGGGAAGCGGACTTTCTCAGCAGACAATACTTTCATCCGGGGGAATGGTTTCTCCATCCCGAGATAGATCTCATGGCATCTTGTCTCAATACCAAACTACCCAGATATGGGTCGAGGTCCAGGGATCCTTAGGCGTAGCTAATAGATGCATTAGCATTGCCTTGGAGGTTCAGTCTAATCTACCTTTTTCCGCCGTTTCCACTCTTTCCTTGGGTAGTGGCCCACATCAAGCAGGAGCAGGCTTCAGTAATACGGATTGCTCCATCGTGACCGCGAAGGACGTGGTTAACGGAATCTAGCGAGGATGTCATCTTCTCCTCCATGGAAGTTACCTTGTCAAAGGGATCTGCTGGATCAAGGTCCTTTTGTTCATCTAAATTTAGATTCTCTGAAGCTGACTGAGTGGAGATTGAACGCTTAGTCCTTGCCAAGATAGGGTTTTCTGAGAGAGTTATTGATACTCTCATTTAAGCTTGTAAGCCGGTTACGCGTCGCATCTATCATAATGTGTGGAGAACCTACTTATTCTGGTGTGAAGAGCGTGTATTTCCTTGCCATAAAGTAAAATTTTCCAGGATTCTATTGTTTCTCCAGGATGAACTGGAGAAGGGTCTTCCGGCCAGTTCCCTGAGGGGAAGGATTTTGGCCTTGTCTGTTTTACTGCACAATAGGCTCTCTGAGCTTCCGGATGTTCAGTCTTTTGTTAAGGCTCTAATTAGGATCATACCTGTGTTCAGATCTTTGGCTCCCCCTTGGAGTCTGAATCTAGTTCTTAAAGTTTTGCAACGGGTTCCATTTGAGCCTATGCATGAAATTGACATTAAGTTGTTGTCCTGGAAGGTTCTTTTTCTACTGACTATTGTTTCTGCGTGCAGAGTATCTGAGATTGCTGCCTTGCAATGTGAGCCTCCTTATCTGGTGTTCCATTAGGATAATGCTGTCCTGCATACTAAGTTAGGGTTTCTCCCTAAAGTCGTGTCAGACCTTCTTTGTGATCTTATCCTTCTTCTTCGAAGGAACGTTTACTTCATAATTTGGACGTGGTTCGTGCCTTGAAGTTTTATCTTCAGGCTACTAAGGATTTTAGACAAACTTCTTCCTTGTGTGTGGCATATTCTGGGAAGCGTAGGGGTCAGAAGGTCTCTTCGACTTCCTTTTCCTTTTGGTTGAGGAGTCTTATCTGCTTAGCTTATGAGACAACGGGACATAGACCTCCTCAGAGGATTACGGCTCATTCTACTAGAGCAGTGGCTTCCTCTTGGGCCTTTAAGAATGAGGCCTCTATGGATCAAATTTGTAAATTTTTCAAGATTGATGTTTTTGCTTCAGCTGAAGCAGCCTTTGGGAGAAAGGTTTTGAAGGCTTTGGTGTCCTCAGATTAGGGTCTGCCTCTTTTTTGTCCCTCCCGTTATCATTCAGTGTCCTCTAGAGCTTGCGTATGTTTCCCAACAGTAAGGAATGAAGCCGTGGACTCTCCTTATATTAAGAAAGAAAACATAAATTATGCTTACCAGATAATTTAATTTCCTTCTGTATAAGGAGAGTCCACAGCTCCGGCCCATGTTTCTCCGATGAGCGACCCCCTAAATTTATATTTCTCTTCTGGCACCTTTTATACCCTGATATTTCTCCTACTGTTCTTTGTTCCCTCTGGAGAATGACTGGGGGATGGGTGAAGTGGGAGAGGTATTTAAAGGGACAGTCAACACCAGAATTTTTGTTGTTTAAAAAGAAAGATAATCCCTTTATTACCCATTCCCCAGTTTTGCATAACCAACACAGTTATAATAATACACATCAGTGCTCACTCCTATGTCACTTTATGTGCATGAGCTCAATGTTATCTATATGAAACATGTGAACTAATGCCCTCTAGTGGTCAAAATGTATTCAGATTAGAGGCAGTCTTCAAGGTCTAAGAAATTGGCATATGAACCTCCTAGGTTTAGCTTTCAACTAAGAGAACAAAGCAAAATTGGTGATAAAAGTAAATTGGGAAGTTGTTTAAAATTGCATGCCCTATTTAAATCATGAAAAAATTTTTTGGACTTCACTGTCCCTTAAAGCCTTTGGCTGGGGTGTCTTTGCCTCCTCCTGGTGGCCAGGTTCAGTATTTCCCAACAGTAAGGAATGAAACAGTGGACTCTCCTTATACAGAAGGAAATGAAATTATCTGGTAAGCATAATTTTATGTTTTTGTTGAAAAAGCAGCAATGCACTGCCGAAAGGTGCCTGAACACATTCGGTGACCCAATGACGAGACACATATGTGCAGCCACCAATCAGCAGTTTGCTCCCATTATTGCATTGCTACTCCTTAGCCTACATTGGTATGTTTTTCAAAAAAAGATACCAAAGAACAAAACAAAATAGATAATACAAGTAAATTGGAAAGTTGTTTAAAATAACATTCACTATCAGAGTCAAGAAAGGAATTTTAGGTTTTATGTCCCTTTAAGTTTAGATTAATTTCTGCCCCAATTGAGCAGCCTCCTGTTTAAGGGGACATTATACTTTAATTGTGTGTAACCCCTGCCAACAAAGTTGCATGTCCTGCAGTGATGCTGAGCCACTCCAAATAATAATACAGCTGACTCTCTGTATGTATGCTGCAGTCACAAGCTACATTCTTATTTGGAACAGAACTTGGACAAACTGCTGAAGTACAGGTGTAGTGTTATCTGCGTATTTTGAAGCCTCTGACACCAGTGGTACAGTTTGGGGGAGCGGAAAGTAAGTTGCAGTAGAACATGGCACAGAGTTTAAATGCTTACTTACTTGGCTGACTTCATAGCTCAGGGATTTGCACACTGAGATCCTCTTAACATTCAATACTTGTAAACCATATATATGAGCCAAAGTAAAACAATGCTTGTCTGGAGATGTAGGATTTTGTTGCTTACACTATAGAACCCCACCAACACCACTTGCAAGGGAACTTTTTTACTATTGTACAGCTCAAGTCAATTAAACAACTGGTTTACTGCATTAGCTACATTTAATAACCACGTTAGAAATAATATCTTAATATAATTTTGCTTTTCTGCAGCTTTATGCTTATCTTGATAATCTTCTGTTGTGCCACATTAGATTATGTATTCCTTGCTTTTGAAAATTATTTGTAAATTTTCTCTCCAGCAATTTCAAATATCATAGCCTCATATGATTGTATTCCTTTACATTTACATTGATTTAATTGATGCACACCATTCTCTCTACAGCGGTGTAAGAAGTTGTTTAAAAGATAGTTTAGAGCTAAATGCTTATTGCAACAGTTTTTTATTGTTATTTTAGTTCTATCAGGTTTCTTTGAAGCATTTTTGGTATAATTTGTTAATGTGATAGGCCCCAAGGCAGAACATGCTGTGATGTGAGATGGCATCACAGACAATGCAGCATGCCCACAAAAAGAGCAGAAATTGTGCACAAACTATTAGCACTTTTGCTTTGCACATCAGGCTGTTCTCTTTAAACAGTGCTGTGCTCTGGCTGTTTTGTAAACGGTTTCCTTATCACAGTGCAGCCAGAGCTAAGCACTGTTTGAAGAGAATTATGAAATACAGAGCAGTGATGTCAAGAAGCACCTCTTTGATTGATAACTGTCTCTGAGGGATTTTTTCAAACCTGCACCCTAGACTTTCCTGGTCTTTAAAGCTATGATTTCTAAGGGCTCTATTTATCATCATAATTCTCCTACTTTTGCGCCTATAATTACTCTGTCGGATTTATTCTCCAATTTATCAACACATTTTACGCCCAAAATAAGCTGTAATACGACCTAAAAATGCGACCAGTTTTTCGCTCTCGCCAAGGCGCACAGGTGCACCAAATACAGCCAAAAAACAATGGATTTCAGTCGTATTTTTAGAAATACTCCCAACGAATCGCCGAAAATCATATTTATCATTATTTTGCGCCAAAGGAGAACCTATAATTCTCCTATAAATCAGACCGTGAAAATACTCCATAACCAAGTAGGAGAACTTTGAATTTACTCCCATATTTTATTCATAGAAGATGGAGTTTTTTTTTATTTTGGCCGCTATTTCTCTTGCTCAGTCCCAGGAAAATCGTGAAAATGATGGAAATATGTTCCGGAGACGGCAAAGAGTTCCTAGATTGTTTTTGCCCCGTTGTGGACTTGAGGCATTATCCGATCGTGAAATTAAGCGCAAATTCAGGATAAACCGAGAAAGCATACTGAATCTATATTCTCTGATTAAAAATGACATTGATCCCCGAACCAGAAGAACAAGGGCAATACCTGGACTTTTGAAATTACTCGCAGTTTTACATTTTTTGGCAACCGGATCTTTTCAGGCTGTATCCAGTGATGTTGTGGGCATGAGTCAGCCTTCATTTTGCCGCCATTTAACTATTGTTTTAAAAGCAATTCTAAAACATCTTTCAAAATTTATTTATGTTCCTAGGAATGTGCATGAATGGCATACAGTGAAGTCCACCTTTTACCAAGTAGCCGGTATGCCCAATGTTCTTGGTGCTATAGATTGCACCCATATTGCTCTTAGACCACCATCCCTAAGGGAGGAGCAATATAGGAACAGGAAAAGCTTTCATTCCCTAAACATACAGGCTGTGTGTGATGCAAACCTTAGAATTTGGGCTGTTCGATCTGGGTTTCCTGGATCATGTCATGATTTCCACATCCTAAAACAATCTGCACTATTTTCTGCTTTTGAACAGGGCAACATGCCACACGGTTGGCTATTAGGTAAATATGAATTTATTTTCATATAATCTAATTATAATGCAATCAGTTCTCTGTATTTTTTTTTATTTTTTTTGGGATCTGCACTTTATACATTAATTTTACATATCACATGTCATAAATATATATATGAATTATGATTAATTGTAATGTTTAAATTATTTATCATCTCTAATCAATTTTTAATTTTAAAAAATAGGTGATAGTGGTTATCCGTGCCGAACTTGGCTGTTGACACCTGTCCCAATGCCACATACCCGAGGAGAAATTAAATTTAATGAATCCCACCGTAGCGCACGAAGTGCTATCGAAAGAACTTTTGGGGTTTTAAAAATGCGTTTCAGAGTTTTGGATAGGTCTGGAGGAGCACTTCAATATTCGCCAGAAAAATGTAATGATATAATTCTAGTTGCATGCATGTTGCACAACATTGCAATTTCCCAAGGCAATTTAGAGGAGGAGTGTCCCAATGATCCCACAGATGACACTTATATCCCTCAAGACATTATAGGCAGACACACTACAAGGGCAGGTGTACAAAATCGATTGGAAATTATTGAAAGATATTTTTCATGTAAGTATTATTGCAAACTATTTAGCATTGTGTATTATTTTATTAAATTTTCTGTGTTTGAATTACTAATATTTTTTTTATTTTTTTTCAGAATACATGTCATCACCCTGAGTTGAATTCTTTTATAAGAAATGTACATAAGTCTTTGATATTGAAGTTAACTCCACCCATTTGAAAAAATAAAACTTTTGCTTATTTATCAAAAATCTTTTCTTTTATTAAGGGATAAATATCTTTAATATAAACCAAACTAAATATAAATATTAAATAATACAAACTTTCAAACAAACAAAGCGAAAATAAATGTAAAGCACCACAAAAATAGAAAAACCAGAAAATATATACACTTAATTTTTTCGGATTCTGTGTATCAATTCTGAGATCTACGATTCATAATTTCTATTTTTTTTTTATAATATTCACTTTTTATTTCTGAATCACGTTTCAGAATATTGTTCCTTTCTTTCTGTAATTCAATGAGTTCCTTAAAAAAAGCACTTTGTTCATGTCTAAATGAGGATGCCATATCTGTCAGTGCCTGTATGTCATTGGTTCGCTCTGTAATTGGAGGTTGTCTGACTTCTTCGGCTGTTTCCTCAATGTCAGATTCGTTGACCATTGGACTCGCAGCAGGTGTATTTAAATCAGGTGGTGTTGGTCCCTCCTGTGTGTGACCATGTATTTGTGTCTCATCATCATCATCGTCTTGATTGATGGCGTCCTCGACTAGTGGTTGCAGTGTCAATTCGACCTGTTCTTCTTCAAAAACAAAAATAAAAATTAAAAAAAAAATTAAATAAAATAAAAACAACCATATCTAACCTTTAAAATTTACAATTTCCATACATACCATCATATAATGCAATTGAACTATCTTGCATAGTTTGAAGCAATGCTCTAACACCTGTTGAGAAATAAAAGGGTTAACAAACTATATTTTCAATTTTTGAGATTTCTATGTACACATGCGTTCATTCAAAAATATTTTTGATTGATAACAAATTTAGGGTATTTATGCATCAAGCACCATGTAATTTGATAGGAATGATAGAATCCAAAAACATAAAATCAATAAAACTTTTAACAAATTGATCATTTAAATTGGAAAAATGTAAATTATCGTTGAGGTTAAACTAGTTTAAATTAATTTTTGGATGATTGACAAACGAAATTTAATTGGTTTCTATCAAAACATTATTGTTGATACTCAAAATTTACATAACTTAACAGTTCTTTGAAAAGATTTCCAATCATTGAACAACAAATTTGTTTTGAGCAATAGGTATTAACCTTAATCTCGCAAAATAAAAATATGTATATCAAAATAAAATATTTTCAATACCCATACAAACATCGAAGAATTTCAATACCCATACAAACATTGTTTGCTTGATTACAAATTAAATTCCGTTACAAGGTTCATTATATTTATATAATTTTATTAATAATATATATTTTTTTGGTTATTTATTTGGGCTTAATATTGCTTTTCATTATGCACGTTCAAAAGGGCAATTTCTGGTATTACAGTAGTCACACCCATTGATCTATACATCACCCACCCCTCTAACCCTATGTTTTGCGATCTCAATCTCCAAACACTGCAAAGTATATTTTCTCTCTCTACCATTTTCTTTTTCTCTCGATCACCCACACCTCTCTTTTGAGATCTCAATCTCTCTCACCTTCTATCTCTATCCCCTCCTATCTATCTCTCTTCCCTCCTGTGTTATCCATCTTTCTATCTCTACAGCACTTGAAAAGCCTCTGACAAACTCACGATATGATATACACATAATTTAATTTTTATATTGCTTACATGCGCTTTCTTCTCTATCTCTATTTGTTTGGGAAGTTGAAGGTTGAGGTTCCTGAGACGTGGTTTCATGAACAAAAGGTTGGTCCTCCTGTGCATTTACCTCCTCTTCCACACAGACATCCTCATGTTGTTCTGTAAATATAAATAAAAATTTATCAATTCACAATATACCTACAAATGTAAGAACACCCCCCCCCAACAAAACAAAGAAATAATTTAAAACATTATTTACCTCTAAAGTCCATTGTGTCTCCAGGAACATCCAGGCCGACCACAACTGCACCCCCCCATCCTGGCATAGAGAATTTGTTCGAAATCAGTCAATTCCGCCCTGTATCCTGGTCCTCCACCTGTTGCTTTAGCCGATTGTTTTGCTTGGCATCCATTTTTTTTTTTATGTTCTTTCTGATGTCGTTAACCCTCTTCCGACATGCCCTTACATCCTTCGGAAAGCTACCTTCTGAAGACACAGATGTGCTAATTTGGGTCCATATTGCCCGCTTTCGCTGTGGGTTAACAGTTCTTGCCTGGTAGCCAATGATCTCTTCATAATGTTCCACCACTTGTTCCACCAAAATACAATTTTGACGATGGGTGAACATCACACTTCTCCCACTTTTTGTCTTTCCTGCTTGCAATGATGCCATCTTAAAAATGAGTAGTTAAAGTGCGCAAAATGGTATCCACAATTTAACTAAACTTAAATTAACGTTACAAGCTAATTTAAAGAATTTGTGCATGAAGGTTGAGAAAAAAGGGCGTGAACTTTATTTTTCTGGAAAGATCCCTATGTCGCATTAGTATTTCAAAATAAAATAAATTTAAAATGAATAACAGTCATGTGTTTGGTTATGTGTAAATATTGTAATTTGAATAAATATTTATATAAATTCTTATTACATGTTAGTTTTGTCTGTAAAAGTAACAATTGTTATATTTGCTGGATACTAGCATAAAAAAAATACATTTGTTGCAGTACCGTAAAAAGTTAATGTTTGCTTAGAAACTATTAGAGACAATTGATACAATAAAGATTATAAAGCTTAGGATGTAACTAAAAGTTACAAAAAGTTTATAATACATATTGAAACATAGATTGAAACTTATACAAATACAAATCTATATCAATATTGAATTAAAATATTGGATTATTTTATTACTTGTAATTGCGCATTTTTATATTGAAATTAGTTCCGTTACTTGGCTACACCCTAGAAATAGAAATCAGCACAGCAAGATGGCAAGATCTAGGAAATTCTCTATAGGTGAACTATTGATAATTTCATATACAATGGAAAAATATTTTCCAAAAAAAAGAAGGGGAATTTACACCTTTGGACCAGGATAGGAGAAATAATATTCTCTGTGAAATGGTAAGAAGAGTGAGGCGTATATCTGGACAGAGGAGAACGAGAAAGCAATGCCTAAAACGCTACAATGATTTGTACAGGAGACAATCTAAATTGAGGACACTTATCCGGTGTTACCTGCGCAAATGTAAGACTTTAACATAATCCAGATTTAATTTTTAAAATGTATGTTACACAGAAATGTATGTATAACATTTGTATTTTTAACAATTTCATAACATGTGCATTGGAAAACACATTTATTTTATAAAACTAAAAATTTAATTGTGTTATATAATTTTATTGTATCTCTTGAAATCACTTAGAGAAAAGAATTTCTAGATATGCTCAGAGTCTGGTGATTTATGGCTGTACATTTGTCTATTGTGATTGGCTAACACATTTTAATAGAATTTTACTTTCACAGTTATCTTGAGTGTTGTTTCTAAAGTTAATTAACTTACATTGTTTGGGTTCTCAACTTTACAAGTTTAAAAAGAGATAGTGATGTAAATCTTTGGATTCAACAGTAGACACTGTCTTCCTTGAAGAATGACACGGTTTTTAAAATATGTCTGATTCTTTCTTTTATCTATTTATAATGAATTATAAGCCAACTTTGTTTTGATGTTTGTAAAAGAAATGAATTATGTGTGTGAAAGTATGTTGTGCACATCCTATTATTAAGGCGATTAGATAAAATAAAATAAAATTTTTGAAAGATTATCTAATCTATTTCTAACATTGGAAATATGGTCTTTTTCAAAAAGATATGTACAAAATAATAATTTTTCTTTTCTATTAAATTGTGGATTAAATATGATTTTACATTATATAATCTGAAAAGTGCAACTAATTTGTTTACATTTTTAAATAGTTAAAAACCGTAGAGCACCGAGATATCTCTGTCCAATTGATGAAAATTCCTCAAGTTCTGGTGGAGAACCTGACCCCTTGCCAAGGGTGTTTATGGACAGGGAGGGAAATGATAATCCAGGTATTTATAAATTGTAATAATTGATATATATATAGATCCATACAATGTTGGAAATAAAATGAACATTTTTTGTGTTTAAGTAATAAGAAGGCAACAACGTAGGGCAAGGCCTATTATTGAAAATGAGTCAAATGAGGAAGAACTTCAGAATCCGAATTTGGAAGGTTAACATAATTTTATTAATTTTTATTGCATTTATAATAAAAAAATAATGACATTTAAAATGTAAACCTTTGTTTTGGTATACATTTAGATGATGCAGAAATTCAGGTTGAGAATTACCATCAAGATGGAGAGGGAAATATTATTAATGAGGAGAGAGAAGAAGTGGTACAAGATTATGAAATAGAACAAGTGCTTGTGAAGGAAGATGATTTAGAAGATAGTAAGTAATAATATATTAAAAAAATTCTATTAATAACCGAAAATATTGTACTATATATATATATATATATTGTACCGAATATTATATATATATATATAGATAGATAGATAGAGAGAGAAATAAAAAAAAAATATATAGAGAGAGAGAAATAAAAAAAGGATAATTAATTATTTTTAATATACACAAGGGGAGTAAAATATAAAATTTCATTTTACACAGTGATGCAAGAAGAAGAGGTGGACAGAGAGGTCCATGAGGAAAATAGTTCAAATGATTCCTCTGATACCATTAATTATGACTGGGGTGAGTATATCAGACATGTGTTTATATATGGATTTTAAAATACATAAGAATAACCTTATTCTTTATTTTATACAGTACCTGAAGATCAAAACATATTGATTAACAAGAAACAGTTATTGGAGGTATTAAAGAAAGCAGAAAAAGGACTTAAAGAAAACTATTCAAGTTTGCATGAAATGCGCCTTAAAATAGAAAAAATGTAACAATACATTTTGATTTTTCATAATGTGACCAAAATTTTTTTTATTTTTGTGATAAAAAATAAATATTTATGTTTAAACGTGTATTGGTGTCCAGATAAATTATTATAAACATAACACTGAAATCAATATAACAATGTATGGGATTGAATAAGGGACAGTCTACTATCAATTTTTTTATTGTTTGCAAAAGATTGATATTCACTTTATTAGTGAGTTTAATGTTTAGCATTAACAACTCAGTTATATTAATACACTTTTTTTTTTAACTCTGTGGTTACCTTGGACTTCTTCCAGCTCACTGATGACATGACTATGACTGATTCTTATCTATTCTCTTGCATTAGCATTGTGTAGTAACCCCAGTGCCTGAACAGAGTGTTATCTATATGGCCAACGTGTAATTTCAAACTCTTTTGAAAAGATATTTCAAAAGCCTGTGATAAGAGGCAGCCATGAAATTAGCATATGAACTACTATGTTTAGTTTAAAATAAGATTATTTACAAAAAAGACATTTCACCAGAAAAGAAATGTAAAATTGAATTAATATTAATAAAGGTACAATGGCAATAGTTTACTGTCCCTAGAAACACTTTTGAAATAGTCATGTGGGTCATGCCAAGGGGGCTTGGATCATGTCAACTATGAGCTAAAAAAATACATGCATATATATATATATATATATATATATATATATATATATATATATATATATATATATTTTAAAAAACTATATTTTAAAAACACAATATTGAATATTTGTCAATTAAATATTGAGGAAGTAATGCAGTCAATTAAATATTGATGTAATGCAAGGCAGATTATATTAAAATGGATTTAATTTTTTTTATAAAAGTATAATATTCAAATGGATTAAAATTTTTTAGAAAAGTATTATATTAGTTATTAAAAAACAAAGGATAAAAATAAAATAAAAAAAATGATATTAACATTATTGGTTCGAAATAATCGACATTGAAAGCTGTTTTAATGATAAATAAGGCGCATTTTAAAAATTGCGGCGAGATTTATCAATAATCCGCCGCATCTCGACAATGGAAATCAGCGATAAAATACTACTGGTTTAATGATAAATATTGGCGCACATGTGCGCCTTTGCAAGGGCGAGATGCGGCGAGTTCATAGGAGAATTGAAAGTCGTAATTCTAAAATGAATGATAAATAGAGCCCTAAATGTAAAGACATTGTTGTGAGCAATACATATTTTTTATGACTACCATTTTACCTTATAATTATGTTCGACCAAGTGTAAAGGAAACAAATTTATTCAAGATACATTTTCTTCATAAATGGAGAGAGTCCACAGCTGCTGTCATTACTTTTGGGAATTAAGAACCTGGCCACCAGGAGGAGGCAAAGACACCCCAGCCAAAAGCATAAATACTCCTCCCACTTCGCTCATACCCCAGTCATTCTTTGCCTTTCGTCCCAGGAGGCTGGCAGAGAAGTATCAGAAGTTTTGTCTCTTATGGAGGGTAGTACTCTTCGGCATGGAACGGGAGCTTTAAGTAATTCTATCAGTCTCTCAGTGAGAGCCTGGATGAAAGTTAGAGTCCGGAGATGCAGGGAGAGTCTTTCTGCGAAATCATCCCAACTCATATTAACAGCTCCACAAGCAATCAGTGTTGTCGAACTTCGCTTTGCTGCCTGCTTTCTTCTCTCAAGTCCATGGCGTAGGCACTGCTACTATTCGTCACACTTGAAGGGTTGTGTTCCTGTTCCACGGTGTAGATTCCGGTACGATAGTTTCATTTTACTTCATCCATGTACTGTAACTCATTTATTTTCCGTAATGACCATCTTGCGGGACTTATTAAGTATAATATAGGGCCTCAGTGAGGCTCCTTTGGTATCTTGGAATCAAGGGTTTATATCTCCCAAGGGGAATTATTGAACAGGGATTTTAATCATGTTTGTTATGTTTCAATCCGCTCATGTGTAGTTTTAACTGGGCTCTTGGCTTAGAACATAAAGGCCTTTGGAAGTGACGCAGCCTTATGGTTGGGCGCACTTTTTTTGTTTTTTTTTTTGGACTGTACGGTTCACCTTGTGACTGAACGTGTTTACATTTTGGTCTTCCATTTCCGCATTCCTGACCGTGTGGCGACTAAAGAAATTAGAGTCTGCTGGTGTCTGGTTCTAGGAGGTGGTGAGTGCCCCAGCCACTGTGGGTGTCAGGTGCCGTTTAAGTTTTTCTTTAGTCCATTGTTATTATATTCTCTATCTAGTTATGGAGGATTCTGATGCTGAGATACAGGCCAATCAGTTATGTTCGATATGCCGTATTAGAGTGCCCTGTTCCTCGGGCTCAGGGAATCGGGGGTCGGCTGAGCCATCCGCCTCTGGGGGTTCTGTCTTCCGAGAAGCGAGTTCCCAAACGCTCCCTACTACTACACGTGCAGGTAATCAAGATTATGTTTATCCCTCCTTACAGGGCGGCTTGTTGCCCCCGGAGAGGTTGCAGCTCGTTTTCGCTTTCATATATTTTTGGCAATTATGCGTCTACAAAGTCCAGACTTTTGTTTGCATTTGTGCTTGTGCCCCATTGGGGGGGGGGGGGTATACAGTTCCCTGCAGGTGTAGCTCTCCCTGGTTGTTGTGCCTTTTCGTTACAGAATAGCGCGCTTTCGTGTTTTACTCAGACATGTTTTTGAGCTTTTAGAGGATCCTATCCTTAATGGATAAGGAAATCCGCAGTATTCTGCTTCGAGTGGTTCACCTCATTAGACATGTGGGCATGCCATTGTCTCCTGACTGTCAGTTGTTGAGATCCTTCCCAGTTTTGTTGAAAGGTCAGGGTTCCATTTGGCTGGTCCTGTGGGTCTGCCTATTCTTCTTAGGCTTTTGCTTACGGGCTGCCTTATAATTCTTTAATCCGGTTAGGATGACTTTTATTTTGATTATATGTTTCCTTCGGGAACTATCTCTGGGATCGATTCTTGCTGTTCTGCAGAAGTTGTTAAGGGACATGTTAGTCCTATGTTTGTCTATTTTCTCTTCCCCTCTGAGAGAGGCTTTAGGCAGCTTGACGGTTATGGCCCTGTTGCAGGCTGGTCCTGTTTTGGTTCAGATCTTCTGTCTCGTGGCCTGTTCAGAAATGTGGTGCCTGTTCAGCCTGGCTGGTCCGGTCGTGGCGCCGAGTGCTTACTTTATTATTTGTGTTTCTTGTTTTCTTTTTACAAGTTTCAGCTAAGCGTTATAAAGGGGCCTCGTGGGTTTGTGAGGCTGGAAAGATTGTTTCAGTCCTTATTGAGCCTTCAAGTTAGATGACTGGGTTAGCGAGGTTCCGCTGCGTCACTCATTTTGCTTTCGGTTCTCTCAGGACCTAGAGTATTCTTCCTCACATGGGAGGATTGGAAGTTTAGCGCCTCCTTACCGCTGGTTTAAGGCGATTTTGTCCTTTTTAACAGCTCTAGGAATTGTCCTGTTGGACGTACTCCTTCCCGGGTTCTCTGGTCAGTGAAACTTTTGGACTTCCCCATGTGGATTAAGTCTCTTTATGGAGACCTGAATTTCCCTTTGAGAGAGTTATTTTTGGCTCTGCTTGGGAGTTTTCCGGATCTGGGAATGTTCCACATCCTTGGTTGCAGGTTCCCTTCTGTCTCGTATGTTGAGGTGGAGACTAGCCTTGATTGAGTGACCTTGTCCTTGTTTTCTCTTGCTTGGGTCGTCTTGTGGCATTTGAACGCCTATGGTCTCTAGTGTCTTAGTTCGAGATGCCTTGGCTCCTTTGGAGCATTGGACTTCGGCATGGGGAGGTCCTTCTTAGGTCGGTACTTAAGAGGTGTCTTGTTCTCCTGGGGGTTACATTATTATCTCCCTGTCGGTCTGTTTCTAGGACAGACCGGGTGTTTCAATTTCCGATGTATTGTTTGTTTTAAACAATGGGAGGCTTGAACCTGTCATTGCCCTGGCTCTTCTGGTTGCTGAGGCTGTTGCTTAACGTTTCCCTTGTGGATCCCGTTTATGGTGTACCACAGTGGCTTAGAGGCGACTGCTTCCTTGAAGACTGAAGATCTGGCGTTCATATTCAGCTGTGACTATGTGCTCCTCATAACGCATGTCCAGCAGATATCCTTGCCAAGGCTCTATTAACCGGTCTTTTCAGGATCCAGGGCAGGTTTGGGGTTCTCCTGTTCCGGGTATGGGCTATGTCCTTTGGTCTGGATAGTTGAGCTGGTCGAAGGCCAGATTTCCGGAGTACCGCTTTCATTGGCTTTGCCTAGGCTCAATGAACGGTTTCCCCTGGACGGTTTGCTGAAGTACCCTGATGGCCTTGCGGTTCTGCAGGCAAGGGGTTCTGTGCGCTAGGTTTCAGGGAATTCCTTCCATGTTCATCTGCATTAGAAAATGTTCTCTTATTCGTCCTGTGGCCTTGTGCCTTGTGGGCAGGTACTCTGTCTCTCATGGCCCGCTTTTTTCTTAGGGTGGGTTTGTTCTCCTATAAGGAGGCTTTGTTTTGGATTTTTCCTAGGATTCAAGGGATGGAACAGAGGGTTCTGTTCTTCCGGTGTCTTGCTGACACCGCGTCGAGATGGTATCGGGGGGGGGGGGGGGGGGTCCCGAGCTCTGTGGAATGGCTGAAGCCGGTTTTTGTTACGCTCTTTTTTTGTGAGCAGATTCCTGGGTTCTTCTATTCCCCTGTTTTCGGACATACTAATGCTTGGGCTGGCCCTGCTGGAAGTAGGTCCTAAAATAGTTGTTCCCTTCTTCCCTTTGGGACCTTTGTGTCGGTATGGCGGCGAGTGCCTAGAGGGTGCCCTCTGTTTGGGAGTTTTACAATCAGATATCCTGTTTGGCCGCCTGGGTCTGCTACACATATTTGTGTTGAATACTTCAGTATTCTAGGTGCTGACGACTTGAGGATAAGTTTTCTGTGGTCGTTTCAGTGCTTCCACTCGTCGTGGAGACTAGAAATAGTTTCGGATGCCTGGTCCTAGGCCTTGTTATGTTAGTCTAGGGGTTGTCGCCCCTTATTGTTTGGACCCATTTAAGTCTTTATGAGCTGGGCTCGTTATAGGGGTCTTCCTTTCTGGAATTTTGTGGCGTCCTTTTGATTTCCTTTGTTTTTTTCTTGCCCTGTAGATTGTATCGTTTTCCCAAAAGTAATGATTGCAGCTATGGACTCTTTCCATTTATGAAGAAAAACATAAATTATGCTTACTTGATCATTTTCTTTTCTTCAGATGGAAAGGAGTCCACAGCTCCCCACCAGTATATTTTTCTGTGGGGTGTCTGTATTTTTATTCTCCTGGCACCTTTTTCACCCTGATATTTCTTCTACTGTTCCTTGTTCCTCGGCAGAATGACTGGGGGATGAGGGGAGTAGGAGGAGTATTTAAGCTTTTGTCTTTGCCTCCTCCTGGTGGCCAGGTTCTTAATTCCCAAAAGTAATGATTGAAGCTGTGGACTCTTTCCATCTTAAGAAAAGGAAATTATCAGGTAAGTATAATTTGTTTTTAAAAACTTAAAATGTCTATTTTTCTCTGCAGCTAATTTGCAATGCAATTTTCAACTGTTGCAATGTATTATAAAACTTTAAAAATTGCTTTAACCTATAGTTAATCAACACATTGCAATTAAGCTAGTGCTTTAGTTTAACTGCCTAATTTTAACATTTCATTTCAAAATGACCTGCAGAATTTTTTTCCCTTAAAAAACTAATTGCAGAAAGTTTAAAAATGTTCTGCCTATGGGGTGATAGCATGACTGAAAAATATAAAAGTAATTATGTCTTCAGTATTCTAGGTTAAAGTCTGTTTTTATTTATTTATTTTAATATATATATATATATATATATATATATATATTGTTTGTTTGTTTAGAAAGTCATATATTTTTATTTTTCAAATACAACATCATCAATATTTTCTCTCTTCATCAATTTCTTCCTGTTTTTCTTTTTCTCATGTTAGTATAAAGCCCTTGCACAGATCTGGCCATAACAATTGTCTGGAAGTCCTAATTATGACAGATAACCTGGAGTTTTTTCACTTTCACACTCACTACTAGTTGCAAATAAATTTTACACATGTGACTTATAGCGTTTGCATTATTAGACTCTTCAACCATAAAACTTTCCAAAATGTGTAAATGAAAAAAAGTCAACCCTTAGAACACAAATAGCCCGAGATGGCGTAAAGTAACAATCTCCACCATCTAATCCTTTGTAGTTCTGCCGCAGGCAGTGGCAAATCTTCTCAAATTGCACGAAAATAATAATCCCCAGGGAGTGGTGGTTAGTGTGCTACTGAAATTACTACACAAATACCAGTTGATCTTTTAAGCCCCTTTACAAATAAGCTATTAAAACATTTAAAATTGTATTTCTTTTATTTTTAGCAATGCCCCTTTTATTGTTGAACATAGTAAACTCTGAAAACCCCACAAATGTACCCTGTTTTGCATGGTATGAATGGATACACCATTTACAGCTCATGTTGTTGTTTTTATCGTTATAAGCTATTTGTTACTGGGAAAAAATGGCATATGGGAGACTGTGTTTAAAATCTATTTTTCTTCTGTTAAGTGTGATCAGTCCACGGGTCATCATTACTTGTGGGATATTAACTGCTCCCCTACAGGAAGTGCAAGAGGATTCACCCAGCAGAGTTGCTATATAGCTCCTCCCCTCTACGTCACCTCCAGTCATTCTCTTGCACCCAACGACTAGATAGGATGTGTGAGAAGACTATGGTGATATATTTAGTTTTTATATCTTCAATCAAAAGTTTGTTATTTTATAATAGCACCGGAGTGTGTTATTCCTTCTCTGGTAGAATTTGAAGAAGAATCTACCTGAGTTTTTCTATGATTTTAGCCGGAGTAGTTAAGATCATATTGCTGTTTCTCGGCCATCTGAGGAGAGGTAAACTTCAGACCAGGGGACAGCAGGCAGATTAATCTGCAAAGAGGTATGTAGCAGTTTATTATTTTCTGACATGGAATTGATGAGAAATCCTGCCATACCGTTATAATGTAAACTCAGCCTTGAATGCAGTAGATGTAGCTGATATCAGGCTGTCATGTATGTATATTTTACACTTCAGTTTTCTGGGAAATGGTACTTCTCTGGCTTTTAAACTGTATACATAGACTTAACCTATTTTGCAGGGACTTGCAATAGGTTTTAAATGACAATTAATTATTGAGGTAAAATGTTTTTTTGCTGGCATGTAAAAACGTTTTTTTCTCTGAGGTACTGGGTGAAAAAATATTTTGGGCACTTTTTTTCCACTTGGCAATAGTTTTGATTTAAATTAGAGCAGTTCACTGATCCCTCTCACTGTTATGTGTGTGGGGGAGGGGCCATTTTGGTGCTTTCACTACGCATCAGAAAAAACTCAGTCAGAGGTTCATTTTCTTCCTGCATGATCCGGTTCATCTCTACAGAGTTCAGGGATCTCAAAAGCCTTTTTTGAGGGAAGTAATCATTACAACAGAGCTGTGCTGATGGTATTGACTGTGATATAAAAAACGTTTATTTGTGTATTTTTTTCTGCTGCCTGGGTTAGTTATCATTTGCTGAGGGGAACAATCCTTTGCTAAAACTGTATATTTTGACAAAGATTGATGCTATAACTTAATTATTTTATCTGTTATAATATTTTTCTGTGCTTCTTAAAGGCACAGTTCGTTTTCATATTATTTGTAAATTACTTTGAAAAGTATTTCCAAGTTGCTGTTTATTTGCTAGTGTGTTAAACATGTCTGATTCAGAGGAATATCTCTGTGCTATATGTGTTAATGCCAAAGTGGAGCCCAATAGAAATTTATGTACTAAATGTATTGATGCTACTTTAAAAAATAGTCAATCTGTACAAATTGAACATATTTCACCAAACAACGAGGGGAGAGTTATGCCGACTAACTCGCCTCACGTGTCAGTACCTGCATCTCCCGCTCAGGAGGTGCGTGATATTGTAGCGCCGAGTGCATCTGGGCGGCCATTACAAATCACATTACAAGATATGGCTACTGTTATGACTGAAGTTTTGGCTAAACTACCAGAACTAAGAGGTAAACGTGATCACTCTGGGATGAGAACAGAGTGCGCTGATAATGCAAGGGCCATGTCTGATACTGCGTCACAGTTTGCAGAACGTGAAGACGGAGAGCTTCATTCTGTGGGTGACGGTTCTGATCCAAATAAACTGGACTCAGACATTTCAAATTTTAAATTTAAGCTTGAGAACCTCCGTGTGTTACTAGGGGAGGTATTAGCGGCTCTGAATGATTGTAACACAGTTGCAATCCCAGAAAAAATGTGTAGGTTGGATAAATATTTTGCGGTACCGACGAGTACTGACGTTTTTCCTATACCTAAGAGACTTACTGACATTGTTACTAAGGAGTGGGATAGACCCGGTGTGCCTTTCTCACCCCCTCCTATATTCAGAAAAATGTTTCCAATAGACGCCGCCACACGGGACTTATGGCAAATGGTCCCTAAGGTGGAGGGAGCAGTTTCTACTTTAGCTAAGCGTACCACTATCCCAGTGGAGGATAGCTGTGCTTTTTCAGATCCAATGGATAAAAAATTAGAGGGTTACCTTAAGAAAATGTTTGTTCAACAAGGGTTTATATTGCAACCTCTTGCATGTATTGCGCCTGTCACGGCTGCAGCAGCATTTTGGTTTGAGTCTCTGGAAGAGACACTTCAATCATCCACACTAGATGACATCACACACAAACTTAAATTCCTTAAGTTAGCTAATTCATTTATTTCAGATGCCGTAGTACATTTAACTAAACTTGCGGCTAAAAATTCAGGATTTGCCATTCAGGCACGCAGAGCTCTGTGGCTAAAATCCTGGTCAGCTGATGTTACGTCTAAATCTAAATTGCTTAATATTCCTTTCAAAGGGCAGACCTTATTCGGGCCCGGCTTGAAAGAGATTATTGATGACATTACAGGAGGTAAAGGTCATGCCCTGCCTCAGGACAAGGCCAAAGCCAAGGCTAGACAGTCCAATTTTCATTCCTTTCGTAATTTCAAAGCAGGAGCAGCATCAACTTCCTCTGCACCAAAACAGGAAGGAGCTGTTGCTCGCTACAGACAAGGCTGGAAACCTAACCAGTCCTGGAACAGGGGCAAACAGGCCAGAAAACCTGCTGCTGCCCCTAAGACAGCATGAATTGAGGGCCCCCGATCCGGGACCGGATCTAGTGGGGGGCAGACTTTCCCTCTTCGCCCAGGCTTGGGCAAGAGATGTTCAGGATCCCTGGGCGTTAGAGATCATATCTCAGGGATACCTTCTGCACTTCAAATCCTCTCCCCCAAGAGGGAGATTTCATCTGTCAAGGCTGTCAACAAACCTAACAAAGAAGGAAGCGTTTCTACGCTGCGTACAAGATCTTTTATTAATGGGAGTGATCCATCCAGTTCCGCGGTTGGAACAAGGACAAGGGTTTTACTCAAATCTGTTTGTAGTTCCCAAAAAAGAGGGAACCTTCAGGCCAATCTTGGATTTAAAGATCCTAAACAAATTCCTAAGATTTCCATCGTTCAAGATGGAAACTATTCGAACAATTTTGACCATGATCCAAGAGGGTCAGTACTTGACCACAGTGGATTTAAAGGATGCTTACCTTCACATACCGATTCACAGAAGTCATTACCGGTATCTAAGGTTTGCCTTTTTAGACAGGCATTACCAGTTTGTAGCTCTTCCATTCGGACTGGCTACGGCTCCAAGAATCTTCACAAAGGTTCTGGGCACTCTTCTGGCGGTACTAAGACCGCGAGGAATTTCAGTAACTCCGTACTTAGACGACATACCAAATCTCATACAGAGATAGTATTGGCATTTCTAAGGTCGCATGGATGGAAAGTGAACGAAGAGAAAAGTTCTCTCTTTCCACTCACAAGAGTTCCCTTCCTGGGGACTCTGATAGATTCTGTAGAAATGAAGATTTACCTGACAGAGGACAGGTTAACAAAACTTCTAAATGCATGCCGTGTCCTTCATTCCATTCAAGAGACCAGAAATTCTCTTCTATGGTGGCTTTATCGGCCACATCTGTCCAGGGGAATGCCATTCAGCAGGCCAGACTGGTCAATTGTAACAACAGACGCCAGCCTACTAGGTTGGGGCGCTGTCTGGAATTCTCTGAAGGCTCAGGGACTATGGAATCAGGAGGAGAGTCTTCTTCCAATAAACATTCTGGAATTGAGAGCAGTCCTCAATGCTCTTCTGGCTTGGCCCCAGTTAGCAACTCGGGGGTTCATCAGGTTCCAGTCGGACAACATCACGACTGTAGCTTATATCAACCATCAGGGAGGGACAAGAAGCTCCCTAGCAATGATGGAAGTATCGAAGATAATTCGCTGGGCAGAGTCTCACTCTTGCCACCTGTCTGCAATCCACATCCCGGGAGTGGAGAACTGGGAGGCGGATTTCTTAAGTCGTCAGACTTTTCATCCGGGGGAGTGGGAACTTCATCCAGAGGTCTTTGCCCAAATACTTCGACGTTGGGGCAAACCAGAGATAGATCTCATGGCGTCTCGACAGAACGCCAAGCTTCCGCGCTACGGGTCCAGATCCAGGGATCCGGGAGCGGTCCTGATAGATGCCTTGACAGCACCATGGACCTTCAGGATGGCTTATGTGTTTCCACATTTCCCGATGCTTCCTCGATTGATTGCCAGAATCAAACAGGAGAAAGCATCAGTGATTCTAATAGTGCCTGCATGGCCACGCAGGACTTGGTATACAGATCTGGTGGACATGTCATTCTGTCCACCTTGGTCGTTACCTCTGAAACAGGACCTTCTGATTCAGGGTCCTTTCAAACATCAAAATCTAACTTCTCTGAAGCTGACTGCTTGGAAATTGAACGCTTGATCTTATCAAAGCGTGGTTTTTCTGAGTCAGTTATTAATACCTTAATACAGGCTAGGAAGCCTGTTACCAGAAAGATTTACCATAAAATATGGCGTAAATACCTATATTGGTGCGAATCCAAAGGTTACTCTTGGAGTAAGGTTAGGATTCCTAGGATATTGTCTTTTCTACAAGAAGGTTTAGAAAAGGGGTTATCCGCTAGTTCCTTAAAGGGACAGATCTCAGCTCTGTCCATTCTGTTACACAAGCGTCTGTCAGAAGTTCCAGACGTTCAGGCTTTTTGTCAGGCTTTGGCCAGGATTAAACCTGTGTTTAAAGCTGTGGCTCCACCATGGAGTTTAAACCTTGTTCTTAACGTTTTACAGGGTGTTCCGTTTGAACCCCTTCATTCCATTGATATAAAGTTGTTATCTTGGAAAGTTCTATTTTTAATGGCTATTTCCTCGGCTCGAAGAGTCTCTGAGTTATCAGCCTTACATTGTGATTCTCCTTATTTGATTTTTCACTCGGATAAGGTAGTTCTGCGTACTAAGCCTGGGTTCTTACCTAAGGTAGTCACTAACAGGAATATCAATCAGGAGATTGTTGTTCCATCCTTGTGCCCAAATCCTTCTTCGAGGAAGGAACGTCTTTTGCACAATCTGGATGTAGTTCGTGCCCTTAAATTTTATTTACAGGCAACTAAAGATTTTCGACAAACGTCTTCCCTGTTTGTCGTTTACTCTGGTCAGAGGAGAGGTCAAAAAGCTTCTGCTACCTCTCTCTCTTTTTGGCTTCGTAGCATAATTCGTTTAGCTTATGAGACTGCTGGACAGCAGCCTCCTGAAAGAATTACAGCTCATTCCACTAGAGCTGTGGCTTCCACTTGGGCCTTTAAGAATGAGGCCTCTGTTGAACAGATTTGCAAGGCTGCAACTTGGTCTTCGCTTCATACTTTTTCCAAATTTTACAAATTTGACACTTTTGCTTCCTCGGAGGCTATTTTTGGGAGAAAGGTTCTTCAGGCAGTGGTTCCTTCTGTATAAAGAGCCTGCCTATCCCTCCCGTCATCCGTGTACTTTTGCTTTGGTATTGGTATCCCACAAGTAATGATGACCCGTGGACTGATCACACTTAACAGAAGAAAACATAATTTATGCTTACCTGATAAATTCCTTTCTTCTGTAGTGTGATCAGTCCACGGCCCGCCCTGTTTTTTAAGGCAGGTAAATATTTTTTAAATTATACTTCAGTCACCACTACACCCTTGGCTTCTCCTTTCTCGTTGGTCCTTGGTCGAATGACTGGAGGTGACGTAGAGGGGAGGAGCTATATAGCAACTCTGCTGGGTGAATCCTCTTGCACTTCCTGTAGGGGAGCAGTTAATATCCCACAAGTAATGATGACCCGTGGACTGATCACACTACAGAAGAAAGGAATTTATCAGGTAAGCATAAATTATGTTTTAGAAGTAAAAACATTACTGTTTTTGTGATTCGTTTGTAGTTACCCAAAATCTCCTACTGTATTGCACGTTGGGCTGACGATTTCTCCAAACGTGTAAATATTTACAATTTGTTTTCTGTTAGGTGGCCATTCTTATTCCATTTCGCAACCGACATGAACACCTCCCTATTTTCTTCAGACATCTTATACCAATGCTGCAAAAACAGCGTTTGGAATTTGCCTTCTATGTCATCGAGCAGGTAAGTTAATTTAGCACTTTTAATTTCAATTTGTATAAACTGTTTAAATGATTTTCCATAATAAGAACTGGTATAGATTCCATTCCCGTGCAAACAATAAATACACAATATATTGAAAGAAAGAAAAAAGCTATAGATACATACTTTAATGGAGAATATTCTTAAAAATATATTAAAGTGACAGGAATCCCAAAATGTTTCTTTCATGATTTAGATAGAGTGTCCAATTCTAACCACATTCTGAATTACTTCTATTATCACATTTTCTTTATTCTCTCTATCTTTTGTTGAAAATCTCTTGTTAAAAATCAGGGATGTAAACTCAGTAGTGTGCACGTGTCTTGAGCAGCAGTTTTGAAAGAATGTTATCCATTTGCAAGAGCATTAGACGGCAGCACTATTTCTTGCCATGTAGTGCTCCAGATGCCTACCTAAGGTAACTTTTCAACAAAGAATACCATGGGAACAAAGCAAATTTGATAATAGAAGTAAATTGTATTCTCTTTCTGAATCACAAAAACATGTTTGGGTTTCATATCCCTTTAAGCTTTTAAACTGGAAAATAATCTACCTGTAAATCAGCTACAATTTGTATAAAATGTTTTGGAAGCGGTTTCTGAAAACAATTTCTGTATATGTACAGTAACTGGTCCTATAGTATGGGAGACGATGTAAATAACAAATAAACCGGTGTGTTGTCTGTGCTACAGACGTCAGTTTTAATCTACCATGTCATGTATGTAAAGCATTTGTTTTTATTAACCGCTTTGATGCGTATGGCAAGCTATACTCGTCATGCGCATTGCAGCCTGTGGGCACACATGTCCTTTTCTTCATACATGGGGATTGCCAAACTAACATTTTTAGGGACCCCCACCTGCATTACAGGCTGGGGATCATTGGTGGCCTAGTGGGCAACACTCCCAGGCTTCATGGGACTGCTGGTGATGTCACTACATACGTACGTGGTGATGTCACAAAGGGGGCAGAACCGGGAAGGTTAGTGTAGCTGCAAGGGAGCTGGATGGTGGAAGTTCTTCAAATCTCTGCTCCCTCCGCTTCTACGAACCTAAAGGAATTAAAAGAGAATTGCCTGCTCTTTCAAATTGGGGTGGTCTTGGAAAGCTACAAGTAGATATTTGAACTTTTTTTTTTTTTTAACACAATATATGGGGATTTGGTTGAGAATCGGACATTTCTTTCATGTAATTGGCAATAGTCCATGAGCTAGTGACGTATGGGATATACAATCCTACCAGGAGGGGCAAAGTTTCCCAAACTTCAAAATGCCTATAAATACACCCCTCACCACACCCACAATTCAGTTTTACAAGCTTTGCCTCCCTATGGAGGTGGTGAAGTAAGTTTGTGCTTGATTTTTCTTCTATGATAATGCTTTTCAGCATTTTGAAGCCCAACTCTTCTCAGAGTACAGTGTTTGTCAGAGGGATGTGAAGGGAGTATCGCCTATTGATTTTATGGTTTTCCTTGCGGGAAATCTTTTCAAAGGTTCTCTGTTATCGGTCGTAGGGATTCATCTCCTACCTCCCTTTTCAGATCGACGATATACCCTTATATACCATTACCTCTACTGATACTTTTTCAGTACTGGTTTGGCTATCTGCTATATGTGGATGGGTGTCTTTTAGGGTTGCACCGATACCATTTTTTTAAGACCGAGTACAAGTACCGATACTTTTTTTTCAAATACTCACTGATACCAATTACCGATACTTTTTATGTCATGACAGTTTACCAAGCACAATACAGACTAATGATTTAAGATTGCTTCTTTATAATTATGAACTGTATCTCAAAAGACATTTTGAAATAATAAAACAGTTTTATGTGCTTGTTGTCACAAAGTTCATAGAACATGTTTATAAATAAAATTATTACAATAACATAAATAATAACAACAATAAATAACAGCTGCAGCAGCTGGGACTGGAAAGCTACAATTTAAAGGGGCAATTACTGGATGCAATTGGGTTGTAGGGTGCCTACATAACTGATAAATCTGACACTTGTACTTAATACAAAGTCGTATAATTTAACTCTGAAAATAATATTGGGGAAGGAGTATCCCAGTAATGCCTTTTGAGAAAAATGGGGCATTTGTATTCTACTGACTCAACAGAAAATAGGGCTGGTCTTCATATTTTTCCAGGGCTGCTTTTTATTCCCAGTCCAGCCCTGGCTAAGGGTGTTCCTCAGAGTACAGTATATTTTGAGCATAATTGTGCAAGATGAGAGGCTTCCAGCTGTAAAGTAGCAGCTTTTGGAGCACTGCTCTGACGTACAATAATACAAATAACAGCAATTTGTATTGGCAGAACAGAAGTGAACAATTTTTAGTTAAGTCTCCACTCCAGCTTAAAATGAAATGGGAACATACAGTTTGAAAAACCCCACAAGGTGGCATATGGGTAGGAATTGAAGGTATCGGTTTAAGTATCGGTGCATTTGCACGAGTACAAGTACTCATGCAAATACTTTATATCGGCACTGATACTAGTATCGGTATCGGTGCAACCCTAGTGTCTTTCAGTAAGTATGTTTTCATTATTTAAGACACTCTCAGCTATGGTTTGGCGCTTTATGTATTAATATAAAGTTTTAAATATATGTATTTACTTATATTTGCCATGAGTCAGGTCTATGTATATTTCCTTTTGCAGACTGTCAGTTTCAGTTTGGGAAGCATGTTTTAGGAAGTTATTTTTCTTACCTGGGGTATAGTCCTTTTTTTCAAATTGACCTCAAGAGGCGAGGTTACCAATTAATATTTTAGAACTCTGTGCTATTTTCAGGGCTCTTCAGTTTTGGCCTCTGTTGAAGAGAGAACCATTCATTTGTTTTCAGACAGAAAATATCAATAACAACTGTGGCATATGTCAATCATCAGGGTGGGACTTGCAGCCCTCTAGCTAGGAAAGAAGTATCTCAATACTTTCTTGGGCAGAATCCAGCTCTTGTCTAATTTCTGCGGTGCATATCCCAGGTGTAGACAATTGGGAAGCGGATTATCTCAGCCGTCAGACCTTACATCCGGGGGAGTGGTCTCTCCATCCAGATGTATTTTGTCTGATTGTACAGATGTGGGGTCTTCCAGAAATAGATCTGATGGCTTCTCATCTAAACAAGAAACTTCCCAGGTACCTATCCAGCTCCAGTGATCCTCAGGCGGAAATGGTGGATGCTTTAGCAGTTCCTTGGTTTTACCAACCTGCTTTTATCTTTCCGTCTCTAGTTCTTCTTCCAAGAGTGATCTTCAAGATCATTATGGAACAATCGTATGTGTTTCTGATAGCACCAGCGTGGCCTGATCTTTTTGGTTTGCAGATCTTGTCCGGATGTCCATTTGCCAGCCTTGGCCACTTCCATTAAGACCAGACCTTCTGTCTCAAGAGCCGTTTTTCCATCAGGATCTCAAATCGTTAAATTTGAAGGTATGGAAATTGAACGCTTAGTCATAGAGGTTTCTCTGACTCAGTGATTAATACTATGCTACAGGCTCATAATTGTGTTTCAAGGAAGATCTATTATCGAGTTTGGAAGACATATTTCATGGTGTTCTTCTCATAAATTCTCCTGGCATTCTTTTAGAATTCCTAGAATTTACAGTTTCTTCAGGATGGTTTGGATAAAGGTCTGTCTGCAAGTACTTTTAAAGGACAAATCGCTGTTCTTCAGGCAGCTCTTTCAGTTTGATTCTTCTGCTTATATTTTAAGTTTTTTTTTTTTTATTTATTTATGTGAAAAACTTATTTTTTTTTTTGTGGATTTAATTTTTTCATTGGAAAATGGCTTTTTTATTTTATCCCTCCCTTTCTATTGACTCTTCTGTGGACTTCCACATCTTGGGTATTTCTATCCCATACGTCACTAGCTCATGGACTCTTGCCAATTTCATGAAAGAAAACATAATTTATGTATGAACTTACCTGATAAATTCATTTTTCATATTGGCAAGAGTCCATGAGACCCACCCTTTTTCTAGTGGTTATGATTTTTTGTATAAAAGCACAATTATATTTCCATTTCCTGTTTTGTTTTTTTTTCGTATGCTTTTTAACTTCTTTTTCTATCACTGCACTACTTGGCTATTCGTTAAACTGAATTTTGGGTGTGGTGAGGGGTGTATTTATAGGCATTTTGAGGTTTGGGAAACTTTGCCCCTCCTGGTAGGATTGTATATCCCATACGTCACTAGCTCATGGACTCTTGCCAATATGAAAGAAATTAATTTATCAGGTAAAGTTCTTACAAAAAATTATGTTTTTATGCGTCTGTCATGAAGACATCATGATTTTAGGATGTTAGGGGTTATTTTTTTTGTTTTGTGGCTTATTTTTTGCTTTTTACAAATCTGTACCAGATATATCTAAAAGATCAAAATTATGGGACCACTAATTTTAACTACCTGCATCAGGGTCAACAAGATACTGAAGGGTGGGGAATCAGTAACACATGGGAATAAAGTTTCTCTCTCAAAAAAAAACAAAACTGTACACTTTCCCTCCAAAAAAGTGCATTTATTTCTATACTGTACAATTGGACCTCTAATCTATTTGACATGTGACAATTTAATAAGGTGATCACAGTAACAGCAGTGGTCACTTGGCCATTTTCAATATTAATTACTAAAATCTAAAAATATATATATATATATATATTTTTTTTATATATATATATATATATATATATATATATATATATATATTTCTTAAGACACGGTGAGTCTACGGAATCGGCAATTGCTGTTGGGGAATACCACTCCTGGCTAGCAGGAGGAGGCAAAGAGCACCACAGCAAAGCTGTGAAGATAAGTATCACTCCCCTTCCCACAACCCCCAGTCATTCTCTTTGCCTTCAGTGCAAGGAGGAGGTAAAGTTTTAGGTGTCTGAATAAGATTCTTCAATCAAGATCTCTTTTATTTTGGAAGCCTGAGAAGGCTTGCACTGATCTTCCCTGACAAGCTGGGTTAAGCTGTACTCCACGTTAGTCTCTTCAGTAGGGCAGTGGTAGCTTTAAAGCAGTTAGCAACGTGTAAGATGGGCCTTGCTGCATTTTCCTAACATGTTGCTGCCCATGGTACAGAAAGCCGTAGTAGTTTTACTCTGATCCTTCTTTCTCTACAAATCTCTGTGAGGAGTGGCGTCCTCTCATACTTGTGAGCTGTCGTCCTGCCGGACGGCCAGGACAAAAGGTAAATGCCCCTTTTTCTTTTACAGGGTAGGAGATGGGCACTTTTGTAATTTACCCTGCAACTTTAAGGGACAGATATTTTCTGGCAGGGAGCAGGCACGTTATGTGACTGGAGACTAGGAGTTGTTCTCCTATTTGGGCTATAATTGGAGAGTATAGAACAGTAGGTTTAGTGATCTAACCCTAGCTGTGAATTTATTTTGGTCTCCTTCGCTTTTTGAGACACTCAGTGTTAAGTTAATATTATGTAATATGGTTCAGAAAAGCCCTCCGTTTGGATTTTAGAATAATCCTTACTAATCCTTTTGCTGCTCAGAGTTAGCAGTTGTCTATGTGAAAAAGCGCGCCTTCTAGTCAGCGCCATTCCTATGACAGGTTACTGTATTATTCCTCCATTTTTGTTTTTATGAAAGCGGAGCGATGTCTTTCAACTATTTTGGGCTCTGTTAAATGTTGGTGCATTTTTCAAACTGCGTTAATAGTGAACCACACTTCTTAGTTTCGGCAGGATGCAACGCAGCACAATGTAATAAGATGCGCTTCATCCCCATGCCGTTTGTCTGGCCCCTGCATTCTTTTTCTCTACAGAGAAGCGGAGTGGCGCCACTGTAACTTCTAGTCGAGCTACTGGCTGTATCTCTGGCCCGTCCTCCGGTATGAGAATGGAGCGGAGTTAATGTGATAACTAAATACCTTGGAGCGGAGTAGTTTGGTTGAGTGGCTGCCCTGATAGAGGGACTTGCCATTTTTTATATCAGTTCTGCGTTTCTTCTGTTTTATACATATTGAATACAACTTTGGGAGTTAACAATGGATACCATTTCCTTTTTAAATAAAATGTTTACATTATTTCCCCTTATTATATGTTGAATGTATACATTCCAAATATATGCCTCATTTTTTTTTTTCAAGATAAATATAGATTTGTTATCTATTCACTCAGGGCTGCTTGTATAGCATAGTGGCTAAGTAAGCAGTTTAGTCTCTGAGGGTCTCTGGTTTAATTCCTTATGCTGGTAGGGTACAAATATACCTGCTATTTAAGGTACAGATGTTTTTCCTGTCGCCATCTTCATTAATTTTTATGACTCACAGAGCCTAAAGTAGTAGGGCTGTTCTACTCTGGCTAAGAGAACTAAGATTCCTAGAGAGGATATCTGTTCTTTTCAGGATCTATGGACTAAGCTGAATGCTTACATGGAAGTCTGTATTGCCTTTGTGTCAGGTTCGACGCCTTGTTTGATCCCAAGTGAACCTCTATAGAAATGACGGCTACGTGATCGTGACGAGTAAGATCATATCACGATCACGTAGCCGTAATTTCTATAGAGGTTCACTTGTTTGGGGGGGATTGCTATGGGATGAATATACTTTAGTCCATTAGCCCTTATTTTATTAATTTAGTTTTGATCTGTGTCTATATGTTCGAACATGCTGGTGTTTTACACACTATTGTGTGATTGGCTTTCATGTCGGCCTTCGGGTTCAATGGGAAGATATTGGTACGTCACAAACAATTGTGTGATTGGTTCTTATGTTGGCCTCCGGGTCCAATGGGACGCCATATATCGGCGAGTGGGTCATCACCTGAATACAGATTGGTTTTTATTTACCATACCTCTCATTACGATTGCGGGTTCAGTTCTACATAGACGCTGAAAGGCAAACCAATAAAAGTGTGACTATATTTTGGGTGTGTTACTTTATACTTTTATGATTGGTTAGTGAGCCGTTTAATTAGAGCAAGGTGTGATAGGAACACCATAGCCTGATGAAACAGCACTTACGCTGAGAAACGCGTTGCTGTGTTTCCTATTTATTTTAATTGTTTTTAATAAAAGAAAACTATTTTTATCCACACCTTCCTCCTGTTGATTGGACTTTGGACACCTGGGGTCACCAAGTTTAGCATCGGTGGATGTTTGAACCGCACTTGGGCTCTTGTTGTTATTCTGCCAAATCCCTGGAGAACTTGATCTTGCCTGATCCTATGCCTATGTACTGAGTCAGCTGAGCGGCTCTGAAGTCTAAGCTTGCTGAATACTGCACTGGATGTGCACCTTGGTTTGTGAGTATATTTGATATGCTGTATATACTTGCCTTTTTCCTTATGGTCCTTACAGTATCACACTAGGCGCCTCTATTTTCCTCCTATTTTTAGGATCTGGTTTTCATCTCATCACCTCTACAAGAGAGCTGCCTCTATTATCCACAAGCACGTTTATGGTCACTTATTGGAACATTTACATTCATTACAAGACACCCGCAGGAGCCGTTTCCCCGTTCTTTGGGGTGGACGATCCTAGCCTGTTGAATATCCACTGGGATATGAATGATCACAAATAATATTGAGCCACAAATCATTCTTTTTCACTGTATTTTTTATTTTATTTTTTACTGTTATTTTTTCATGATTATTTATCTAGATTGCATAACATCTATATATTATATACTATTATCTTTATTTGCATTATCACTTTTAATATTTGCATTATCACTTTATTGAAGTTTGTACTGTGTGTATATTTTGGCGCACCTTTTTTTTAGTTCAACATTGAACTGTATTTCGTTTCCTGAGGAAGGACTTTCTAGTTAGATTGAACGTTTAGTTCTGTCTAAGCGTGGTTTTTCTGCTATCGGTCATTGTGACCGGGATTCAGTCTAGCAAGCCTGTTACTGGAAAGTTTTTTTTTCTTAAGATATAGCGTAAATATCTTTTCTCTTGTAAAGGTGTATCCAGTCCACGGGTTCATCCATTACTTGTGGGATATTGTTATGTTCTGTCTCAGGATATCATGTGAGAGCCTCATTGTCTGGAACAGTTGCTTTAAAGGAAGGTTAGTAGAAGCCATACTGATTGAAAATGAAAACAAATTTATTTAAATAACAAAATACTTTGTTTAAGCAAATACTTGCAGAATATTTAAATATGCTACTCAGGTATGTTAAGACCACATACAGCAGGAGTGAAAATAAAGAAAACTAGTAAGCAGAGATGCAGATTCAAAAAGGAAAGTCTTTCTCTTGGTAATAACTGAAATGTAAGATTTGCACAAGGCAGAAAACAACTTGTAAACAGGTAGCAGGTTTAAAGGTAAAGTCTTTCTCCTTTTAATTGCTGAGTGCAGGAATTGCACAATGCAGGAAACAACTTGCAAACTGGTAACAGGTTTAAAGGTAAAGTGTCTCTCCTTGTAATTGCTGAGTGCAGGAATTGCACAATGCAGGAAACAACTTGCAAACTGGTAACAGGTTTAAAGGTAAAGTCTCTCTCCTTGTAATTGCTGAGTGCAGGAAATGCACAAGGCAGGAAACAAACTTGAAGATTGGTAACAGGTTTAAAGGTAAAGGTTTTCTCCTGGTAATACCTTGTAAACAGGTGCAAAGGAAAACTTTCTCCTGGCAATGGCCAAGTGCAGGAATTGCATAAAGCAGGAAACAAACTTGTAGATTGGTAACAGGTTTAAAGGAAAAGGCTTTCTCCTGGTAATACCTTGTAAACAGGTGCAAATGAAATCTTTCTCCAAAGAAATACAGGAAACAGGTTCTGACTTGACAAAACAGATCCAATGTGAAGACACTAATGCAGACTAAAAGCCATCCTTAAATAGGGAGGTTTTGCACAGGGTTGGTTCTGATTAATTCCAGAATTGAGAACACCTGTGTGTTGCACAGGTGTAATAACAAGTAAGGCAAATAGTTATTTATCAGATCTTTTAAGATCCATGCTATTGTTGGAGCTGGCTGTGGCTCAACATGTAAGCAAACAGAAATAGCAACCACAGAGCCACAGGTTCAAATCCCTATACAGCCCTTCTTAGCAGAATGCCTCCCAGACCTTTTCTTTTTCTTTTTAGTCTGGAGGCTTGGTTCATGACAGATGCCCCCTCCAAAGAGCGCACTCTGGGCGCTCAAAGCCTGATTAAACATCTGAAGGTGGGATTTACGAACAAGTGTTCCATTTGAAGCCCTAATACAATCAGATGGAATTGATTCTTCGCTTGGAACAGCTGCCTGAGATTGGGGACCCTTAGAAGATATCCCTGTAGGCATAACAAGAGCTGAAAAACCAAGACAGTTTTGATTTAAAGGTTCCTGATTATACCCAGCAGCTTGCAATGGACTGGCTGATGGGCAGAGTACCTCCGGGTAGGAAAAGACCTCTCCTTCAGAGTCAAGGAATTTGTTATCTGGGTCATATCTGCCTGATGGGTAGAGTACCTCCGGGTAAAGTATGACCTCTCCTTCAGAGTCCAGGAATTCATTTTCTGTGCCATTTATATCCAATTCAACCATCTCATCCAATTCTTTCTCAGTCAATGAGTAGCTGGGTGAAGGTGGTGCAAGGAGGTGTGGATCTTTAGAATTGGCAGAGTCTGATTTAGCTGGAAGGTTTGTCACTTTTATGTCTGATAAGTGACATTTGTTAGCTGGATCTCCAGCCAGGGCAGAAACAAGGTAATGTGCAGGATTGCCAGGAGGTATTTTTGCAGAGTTCCCCAATGTGGTTGATGCAGAAACAGATGCAGTGGTATGGGTAATGGATGTAGTTGGAGTTGTACTCCCAATGACCATCTGTTTCAAATCAGGTACCATTTCTTGAAGCGTGTTAGAAACGGTTGTTTGTAGAATTGATGTATTCTCAGTAGCTGGATCCTCTCCAGGAGTATCTTTAAGTTTGCTAGTGGAAGAATAATTTGTTCCCTTAACATCAGAGTCCATTTTAAACTTGGCTATATCTCGACTTGATCCTCTAGGGGGTCCTACTGGACACCCTGTGATGTGGTGACCAGTTCCCCCACAATAGAAACAGAGGTTAAGCTGTCTTCGCCAAATTTTCTCCTCTTCTGTTAAGGGTTCTTTAAAACCTTTCCTTGTTTGGGAGGTAACTTTAGACAAGGTTTCGGTTGGGAGAGATAACATTTCCACCAGCTCCATAAAGTTAATGAGTATGTCCTTAATAAACTTTAACACTGAATCCAATATAGCAATAATCCCAGAGGGCTCTCTTTTATTGTCTTCACATTCTGTCATGTTCTGTCTCAGGATATCATGTGAGAGCCTCATTGTCTGGAACAGTTGCTTTAAAGGAAGGTTAGTAGAAGCCATACTGATTGTAAATGAAAACAAATTTATTTAAATAACAAAATACTTTGTTTAAGCAAATACTTGCAGAATATTTAAATATGCTACTCAGGTATGTTAAGACCACATACAGCAGGAGTGAAAATAAAGAAAACTAGTAAGCAGAGATGCAGATTCAAAAAGGAAAGTCTTTCTCTTGGTAATAACTGAAATGTAAGATTTGCACAAGGCAGAAAACAACTTGTAAACAGGTAGCAGGTTTAAAGGTAAAGTCTTTCTCCTTGTAATTGCTTAGTCCAGGAATTGCACAAGGCAGGAAACAACTTGCAAACTGGTAACAGGTTTAAAGGTAAAGTCTCTCTCCTTGTAATTGCTGAGTGCAGGAATTGCACAATGCAGGAAACAACTTGCTAACTGGTAACAGGTTTAAAGGTAAAGTCTCTCTCCTTGTAATTGCTGAGTGCAGGAATTGCACAATGCAGGAAACAACTTGCAAACTGGTAACAGGTTTAAAGGTAAAGTGTCTCTCCTTGTAATTGCTGAGTGCAGGAATTGCACAATGCAGGAAACAACTTGCTAACTGGTAACAGGTTTAAAGGTAAAGTCTCTCTCCTTGTAATTGCTGAGTGCAGGAAATGCACAAGGCAGGAAACAAACTTGAAGATTGGTAACAGGTTTAAAGGTAAAGGTTTTCTCCTGGTAATACCTTGTAAACAGGTGCAAAGGAAAACTTTCTCCTGGCAATGGCCAAGTGCAGGAATTGCATAAAGCAGGAAACAAACTTGTAGATTGGTAACAGGTTTAAAGGTAAAGGCTTTCTCCTGGTAATACCTTGTAAACAGGTGCAAAGGAAAACTTTCTCCTGGCAATGGCCAAGTGCAGGAATTGCATAAAGCAGGAAACAAACTTGTAGATTGGTAACAGGTTTAAAGGAAAAGGCTTTCTCCTGGTAATACCTTGTAAACAGGTGCAAATGAAATCTTTCTCCAAAGAAATACAGGAAACAGGTTCTGACTTGACAAAACAGATCCAATGTGAAGACACTAATGCAGACTAAAAGCCATCCTTAAATAGGGAGGTTTTGCACAGGGTTGGTTCTGATTAATTCCAGAATTGAGAACACCTGTGTGTTGCACAGGTGTAATAACAAGTAAGGCAAATAGTTATTTATCAGATCTTTTAAGATCCATGCTATTGTTGGAACTGGCTGTGGCTCAACATGTAAGCAAACAGAAATAGCAACCACAGAGCCACAGGTTCAAATCCCTATACAGCCCTTCTTAGCAGAATGCCTCCCAGACCTTTTCTTTTTCTTTTTAGTCTGGAGGCTTGGTTCATGACAGATATTCTCCTTACCAACAGGAAGCTGCAAGAGGACACCCACAGCAGAGCTGTCTATATAGCTCCTCCCCTAACTGCCACCTCCAGTCATTCTCTTGCAGCTCTCGACAAGAAAGGAAGTATCGAGAGATGTGGTGACTTAGTGTAGTTTTTACCTTCAATCAAAAGTTTGTTATTTTTAAACGGTACCGGCGTTGTACTGTTTTTACTCTCAGGCAGAAATTGGAAGAAGACTTCTGCCTGGAGGTTTGATGATCTTAGCGGTTTGTAACTAAGGTCCATTGCTGTTCTCACACATAACTGAAGAGTATGGAAAGAAAACTTCAGTTGGGGGGACGGTCTGCAGATTGCCTGCTTTGAGGTATGCTCAGTATATTTTTTTCTAGAGAGATAAGGTCTAGAAAATGCTGACAGTGCCTTGTATATTTAAGGTAAGTCTGATACAGTGATTTAACAACAACTGGGATCATGCTTGCAAAAAGGGATAATATTCATGTTAATACCTATATTACTTAGTGTAAAAACGTTTGCATGGTTTATAAATAAAAACGTTTTTTCTCTGAGGGTGATAAATCTTTATTTGGGGTCTAATTTCCACATGGCTTGTTAGTTTACTCCTAGGAGTACTTTTTTAAGGCCCTCTGACTTTGAGTGCATGGTGGGAGGGCCTATTTTCGTTTTCAGTCTGAGACATCCAGCTTCCCTGAAGGAGTCCTCTGGCTTATAGGACCTCTATAGAGGGTTTTGTTCCTGCAAAAATCTTTTTTAAGGGCAGGTAGGAGCCACAGCAGAGCTGTGGCAGTGTGTTTGACTGTTTGTTAACAGGTTTAATGTTTTTGGGCCTGAGGGGTTAATCATCCATTTGCAAGTGGGTGCAATGCTGCTTTAGTCCCTTATACACACTGTAAAAATTTCGTAGAGTTTACTACTTTTTTCCCCCACTGTTTTGCAGTTTATGTGGTAGTTTTTTTCTCTTAAAGGCACAGTACCGTTTTTTATTATTGCTTTTTTCACATTTATTAAAGTGTTTTCCAAGCTTGCTGGTCTCATTACTAGTCTGTTAAACATGTCTGACATAGAGGAAACTCCTTGTTCATTATGTTTAGAAGCCATTGTGGAACCCCCTCTTAGAATGTGTACCAAATGCACTGACCTTTCTATAAGTTATAAAGACCATATTATGGCTTTTAAAGATTTATCACCTGAGGTTTCTGAGACTGACAAAAGGGAGGTTATACCATCTAGCTCTCCCCACGTGTCAGAACCTATAACTCCCGCTCAAGGGACGCCAAGTACATCTAGCGCATCCAATGCGTTTACTTTACAAGACATGGCGGCAGTTATGAATCATACCCTCACAGAGGTATTGTCCAAACTGCCAGGTTTACAAGGAAAGCGGGACAGCTCTGGGGTTAGAACAAATACAGAGCTCTCTGACGCTTTAGTAGCTATGTCTGATATACCCTCACAATGTGCAGAAGTTGAAGCAGGAGAGCTATCTGTGGGTGACTTCTCTGATTCAGGGAAGGCGTTACTTCAGTCTGACTCTGAAATGACAGCATTTAAATTTAAGCTTGAACACCTCCGCGTGTTGCTCAGGGAGGTTTTAGCGACTCTGGATGACTGTGACACCATTGTAGTCCCAGAGAAATTGTGTAAAATGGACAAATACTTTGCAGTGCCTGTTTACACTGTTTTTCCAATCCCTAATACGTTTTCAGAAATTATTACTAAGGAATGGGATAGACCAAGTGTGCCGTTCTCTCCCCCTCCTGCTTTTAAGAAAATGTTTCCTATAGATGCCGCTACACGGGACTTGTGGCAGACGGTCCCTAAGGTGGAGGGAGCAGTCTCTACCCTAGCTAAGCATACAACTATTCCTGTCAAGGACAGTTGTGCTTTCCTAGATCCTATGGATAATAAATTAGAGGGTTTCCTTAAGAAAATCTTTATACAACAAGGTTTTATTCTCCAGCCTCTTGCATGCATTGCCCCAGTCACTGCTGCAGCGGCTTTCTGGTTCGAGTCTCTGGAGGAGGCTTTACAGGTAGAGACCCCGTTGGATGATATCCTTGACAGGCTTAAAGCTCTTAAGTTAGCCAATTCATTTATTTCTGATGCCGTTTTTCATTTAACCAAGCTAACGGCTAAAAATTCAGGTTTTGCCATTCAGGCACGTAGGGCGCTATGGCTTAAATCCTGGTCAGCTGATGTCACTTCAAAGTCTAAACTTCTCAAGATACCCTTCAAAGGGCAGACCCTATTTGGGCCTGGACTGAAGGAGATCATTTCTGATATTACTGGAGGAAAAGGCCACGCCCTTCCCCAGGATAGGTCCAACAAGTTAGGACCAAACAGACTAATTTTCGTTCCTTTCGAAACTTCAAGAGTGGCGCAGCTTCATCTTCCTCTTCTACAAAACAAGAGGGAAATTTTGCCCTGTCCAAGCCAGTCTGGAGACCTAACCAGGCTTGGAACAAGGGGAAACAGGCCAAAAAGCTGCCTGCTGCCTCTAAGACAGCATGAAGGAGTAGCCCCCGATCTGGGACCGGATCTAGTGGGGAGCAGACTTTCTCTCTTTGCCCAGGCTTGGGCAAGAGACGTCCAGGATCCCTGGGCTCTGGTGATTGTTTCCCAGGGATATCTTCTGGATTTCAAAGCTTCATCTCCAAAGGGGAGATTTCATCTCTCACAATTATCTGCAAACCAGATAAAGAGAGAGGCATTCTTACTTTGCATTCAAGACCTACAAGTTATGGGAGTGATCCACCCAGTTCCAAAGGAGGAACAGGGGCAGGGCTTCTATTCAAATCTGTTTATAGTTCCCAAGAAAGAGGGAACTTTCAGATCAATCTTGGATCTCAAGATCCTAAACAAATTTCTCAGGGTCCCATCCTTCAGGATGGAGACTATTCGAACCATCCTACCTATGATCCAGGAGGGTCAATATATGACTACCGTGGATTTAAAGGATGCTTATCTACATATTCTGATACACAGGGATCAGCATCAGTTTCTCAGGTTCGCCTTCCTAGACAGGCATTACAAGTTTGTGGCTCTTCCCTTCAGGTTAGCCACGGCACCAAGAATCTTTACGAAGGTTCTAAGACCGCGGGGTATAGCAGTAGCCCCTTACCTAGATGACATCCTGATACAGGCGTCAACTTTTCATATCGCCAGGTCCCATACCGACATTGTTCTGGCATTCCTAAGGTCTCACGGGTGGAAGGTGATTGAAGGAAAGAGTTCTCTCTCACCTCTCACAAGAGTTCCCTTCCTAGGAACTCTGATAGATTTATCTGACAGAGGTCAGGTTGTCAAAACCTCTAACTTCCTGCCGTGCTCTTTATTCCATTTCTCGTCCGTCAGTTGCTCAGTGTATGGAGGTAATCAGATTAATGGTAGCGGCAATGGACATAGTTCCGTTTGCCTGCTTACATCTCAGACCACTACAACTTTGCATGCTCAATCAGTGGAATGGGGATTACACAGATTTGTCCCCTCTACTAAATCTGGATCAAGAGACCAGGGATTCTCTTCTGGTGGCTATCTCGGGTCCATCTGTCCAAGGGAATGAGTTTCTGCAGGCCAGAATGGACTATAGTAATGACAGATGGTCTGGAACTCCCTGAAGGCTCAGGGTTTGTGGACTCAGGAGGAGGCCCTCCTTCCGATAAACATTCTGGAACTAAGAGCGATATTCAATGCTCTTCAGGCTTGGCCTCAGCTAGCTGCGGTCACGGTCATCAGATTTCAGTCGGACAACATCACGACTGTAGCCTATATCAACCATCAGGGGGGAACAAGGAGCCCCCTGGCAATGTTGGAGGTTTCAAAGATAATTCTATGGGCAGAGGTTCACTCTTGCCATCTCTCAGCTATCCATATCCCAGGAGTAGAGAACTGGGAGGCAGATTTTCTAAGTCGGCAGACTTTTCATCCGGGGGAGTGGGAGCTCCATCCGGAGGTATTTGCCCAGTTGATCCAATTTTGGGGCAAACCAGAACTAGATCTCATAGCGTCTCGTCAGAACGCCAAGCTTCCTTGTTACGGGTCCAGGTCCAGGGTTACCAAGGCAGCACTGATAGATGCTCTAGCAGCGCCCTGGTCCTTCAGCCTGGCTTATGTGTTTCCACTGTTTCCTCTGCTCCCTCGTCTGATTGCCAAGATCAAGCAGGAGAGAGCTTTGGTGATCTTGATGGCCCCTGCGTGGCCACGCAGGACTTGGTATGCAGATCTGGTGGACATGTCATCCTTTCCACCATGGACTCTGCCGCTAAGGCAGGACCTTCTACTTCAAGGTTCCTTCAAACAGCCAAATCTAATTTCTCTACGTCTGACTGCTTGGAGATTGAACGCTTGATTCTATCAAAGCGTGGTTTTTCCGAATCAGTCATTGATACCTTAATTCAGGCTCGAAAGCCTGTCACCAGGAAAATCTATCATAAGATATGGTGTAAATATCTTCATTGGTGTGAATCCAAGGGTTACTCATGGAGTAAGGTCAGGATTCCTAGGATATTATCTTTTCTCCAAGAAGGATTGGAGAAGGGATTGTCCGCTAGTTCCTTAAAGGGACAGATTTCTGCTCTGTCTATTCTTTTGCACAAACGTCTGGCTGAGGTTCCAGACGTTCAGGCGTTTTGTCAGGCTTTAGTTAGAATCAAGCCTGTGTTTAAACCTGTTGCTCCGCCATGGAGTTAAAATTTAGTTCTTAAAGTTCTTCAAGGGGTTCCATTTGAGCCTTTGCATTCCATAGATATTAAGCCTTTATCTTGGAAAGTTCTATTTTTAGTAGCTATCTCCTCGGCTCGAAGAGTTTCGGAGTTATCTGCTTTACAGTGTGATTCCCCTTATCTGATTTTCCATGCAGATAAGGTAGTGTTACGTACCAAACCTGGGTTTCTGCCTAAGGTGGTATCTAATAAGAATTTCAATCAGGAGATTGTTGTTCCTTCCCTATGTCTTAATCCTTTTTCAAAGAAGGAACGTCTATTACACAATCTTGATGTGGTTCGTGCTTTAAAGTTTTATTTACAAGCTACGAAAGATTTTCGTCAAACATCTGCTTTGTTTGTTGTCTACTCTGGACAGAGGAGAGGCCAAAATGCTTCGGCAACTTCTCTTTCCTTTTGACTAAGAAGCATAATTCGCTTAGCTTATGAGACTGCTGTCCAGCAGCCTCCTGAAAGAATTACAGCTCATTCTACTAGAGCAGTAGCTTCCACATGGGTTTTTAAACATGAGGCCTCTGTTGAACAGATTTGTAAGGCGGCGACTTGGTCTTCGCTTCATACCTTTTCTAAATTCTATAAATTTGATACTTTTGCTTCTTCGGAGGCTATTTTTGGGAGAAAGGTCTTACAGGCAGTGGTGCCTTCCGTTTAAGTTCCTGCCTTGTCCCTCCCTTCATCAGTGTCCTAAAGCTTTGGTATTGGTATCCCACAAGTAATGGATGAACCCATGGACTGGATACACCTTTACAAGAGAAAACAAAATTTATGCTTACCTGATAAATTTATTTCTCTTGTGGTGTATCCAGTCCACGGCCCGCCCTGTCATTTTAAGGCAGGTGTTTTTTATTTTTAAACTACAGTCATCACTATAGTTTCTCCTTTTTTTCTTGCTTGTCTTCGGTCGAATGACTGGGGGTGGCAGTTAGGGGAGGAGCTATATAGACAGCTCTGCTGTGGGTGTCCTCTTGCAGCTTCCTGTTGGGAAGGAGAATATCCCACAAGTAATGGATGAACCCGTGGACTGGATACACCACAAGAGAAATAAATTTATCAGGTAAGCATAAATTTTGTTTTTTTGGTGTGAATCCTAGGGCTACTCTTGGAGGAGGGTCAGGATTCCTAGGATTTTGTCCTTTCTCTAGGAAGGTCTGGAGAAGAATTTGTCAAACAGTACCCTGAAGGGTCAGCCTTCTTCATTATCTTTTTTGCTTCATAAGCATCTGGCGGGTGTGCCAGATGTGCAATCTTTTTGTCAAGCCTTAGTCAGATTCAGGCCTGTGTTTTAGTTCTTTTGCTCCTCTTGGAGCCTTAAACTTGTTTAACTTTTGCAGCAGGCTCCGTTTTGAGCCTTTTCTTTCCATAGATATTAAGTTATTATCTTGGAGGGTTTTGTTTCTTTTGCTATCTCTTCTGCTCAGAGAGTTTTGGAACTCTGTTTGCAGTATGACTAGCCTTATCTTCTCTTTCATCCGATAAGGCAGTTCTTCGTGCTAAGTTAGTTTTCCTTCCTAAAGTTGTTTAGGATAAAAATTTTAATCAGGAACTTATTGTTCCTTCTTTTTGTCCTATTCCTTTTTTTCATATGGAACGTTTGTTGCACAACTTAGATGTTGTGCGGGCTTTTAAATTCTATCTGCAGGCGACTAAAGTTTTTTGCCAGTCTTCTGCCCTGATGATCCCCTGTAACACATACTGGAGGTGGGGGAGAAACGTGCGTTGGCACTATGTGTTTGTGATAACCCAGGTACTTTTCGACTGTACCGTGGGTCAGGATTTCTAGTGCATCAGTCTAGACCTATTCCCTGAATCTTCTGTTTCTTAAGAGACATTCTGGTTTTATATATGCAGCAGCACAATTCAAGTGAGCTATCGTTTTACTGATGTGACTCCGGCAGTGGAGTGAGTGGTTCTAAAGGTGTGCTACTGGAATGCTATAAAGGACGTGCCTGCATGAGAGGTGATTATACACAGTACTTTGTGATATTGCACTTTGTCAAAGCTCTTGGCAATCTCCACAGCGAAATACCGAATCAACTGGACGTCTCTCAACCAATGAAAAGCTTCCTTCTGTCTACAGCCACTCACAGTCCCTGGTGACGCTCCGCCACTCCTACTACTGTTGACGTCACACGCCAAGAAATCATCGCAGGTGCTTGCAAGCAGAAGACAAGTGGAAACAACACAAACCGGAGGATCAAAGCTAAGTATATGTTGTGCTTTCCAACTGAGAAATAATACTTGCTATTGATTCTCTATGCAGCAGAAATAGCTGCGGTATGTCTATCTGCTTTAAAGAGGAGATTCACCTGTACATATAAGGAGTGAAAAAAGCGCTTGTCTATATATCATCTAGTTCACTTTTGTTTGGACTGCAGCTACCTGTTTAAGCATGTATATTGCCTATCTAACATATGTCCCAACAGCGGATTCATTATATATTTCGTTATAAACAGCAATTTTACTGGTTAACCCCTTACTGTTTATGATGTCTACTTTTGATTGATAGAATAGGGAAAGAACTAGGTCTCTGTGCACCTGAAATGTTTTAGATTTTGCTGTCTATAGTGGTGACTGACACTGACAGATAAAATACCTTTATATACTTAATTGTATTCTTATTATAATTATAAATTTATGAATGTCTTTTTGTGTGCCGTGTATCAATCCCTTGCTGTTCTAGGATAATCTTATATACCCTGGTATTTTTCCTATCTCTACTGTATATTATACTTCTGCCCTGTTTGTTTCTCTGGGAAACGTAAAGGTCAGAAAGCTACTGTTACTTATCTTTCTCTCTGGTTGAGAGGTTTTATCATTTGGCTTATGAGTCTGCTCGACAGCAGCCTTCTGAGAGATTTACGGTTCTTTAAACAAGAGCTGTTTCCTCGTCTTGGGCTTTCATAAATAAAGCTTCTGTAGAATAGTATTGCAAGGCTGCAACTTGGTCTTCTCTACATACTTTTTCCAGATTTTTCAAATTTGATTCTTTTGCCTCGGTTCAGGTTTCTTTTGGGAGAAAGGTTCTTCAAGCTGTGGTGCCTTCTGTTTAGGTTACCTGTCTTGTCCCCCCCTAATCATCTGTGTCCTCTAGATTGGGTATAGATTCCCAACAGTAATTGCTGATTCTGTGTACTCACTGTGTCTTAAGAAAGAAAACAAAATTTGTTTACCTGATAAATGTATTTCTTTCTTGACACGGTGAGTCCACGGCCCTCCCTTGTTTTCAGACTTTTTTTTTTATATAAACTTCAGGCACCTCTACACCTTTGTGTTATTTCCTTTCCCTCCTTTTCCTTCAGTCGAATGACTGGGGTATGTGGGAAGGGAAGTGATACTTAACAGCTTTGCTGTGGTGCTCTTTGCTGCCTCCTGCTGGCCAGGAGTGATATTCGTCAACAGTAATTGCTAATTCTGTGGACTCACCGTGTCAAGAAAGAAATACATTTATCAGGTAAGCATAACATTTTAAAAAAAAATTACAATTCTTGCCGCAGCTATCTCACATGGCATGAAATATAATAATTGTATATTGTAAATCTTCTGGGCTACGTTTATTTGTAAACCTTTATAACAGGCTCTGCCTTACAGCTTAAAATAAAATTTAACACAACTGGGAAATACTATTATGAGCATCCCATTGACAATAAAAAAAACAAAATTAAAAATATAAATAAAAAATATATAATAAAAATAAATTGAAAGTCCTTAATAAGGAAATACCCAGCTCTGTCTCGACTTCAGTGCAGCTTAAACGCCTCTACCAAATGTCTTGTTTACTCAACACTGCTGACTTCTTATGTCTTCTGGGCTACGTTTATTTGTAAACCTTTATAACAGGCTCTGCCTTACAGCTTAAAATAAAATTTAACACAACTGGGAAATACTATTATGAGCATCCCATTGACAATAAAAAAAACAAAATTAAAAATATAAATAAAAAATATATAATAAAAATAAATTGAAAGTCCTTAATAAGGAAATACCCAGCTCTGTCTCGACTTCAGTGCAGCTTAAACGCCTCTACCAAATGTCTTGTTTACTCAACACTGCTGACTTCTTATGTCCACCTAAATAAATTCAAAATATCAGCCTTTTGTTAAACCACTGGGGTTTGCAGATAGCCTGTTGCTATGCAGTGTATGGACATTTTACAAATAAATGATAATCATACTCTTCTAATGTTCCCATTGTAGTTTTCCTAAACTCTCTGTACAGGGCTACCTAAAGAGTTTGTCCATAAATACATTCCTCCTACTTCCAATCTATACTTTAATTTGGTTTGTAATGTCCAGCAGTTGCGCACGCTTCCTCAAAGGAATGTTGGATGCGCGCAGCCACCTCGCGGCGACGAGACAGCTTCAGGAGCTCCAACTCTCAGCTGTAACATAACAGCTGAGACCTGGAGCTTTTGAAGCTTCAGGCATCTGCCGCATATGTAACTATCTTCTGCTGGTGCTGGCGGAAGGTGTGGGCGGCTCAGCAGGGAAGGGGAAGCAGTGGGAGTGCCCTAATTTAAAAAAAAAAAAAAAAACAGGGGGAGAGAGCAAAAGAGAGGGGGAGAGAGAGCAAAGGGGGTGGTGAAATAATCAACCTGGATGGATTCTTTCACCACCCTGCCTTTTTCGGAATCCACCTGAAAGGCAGGCAGGGTGGTGAAAGAATCTACCTGGATGCAGATGTTTAGACAATAATGGCTGTGTGTTGAGTTATTTTGAGGGGACAGCAAATTTACACTGTTATACAGGCTGTATACTCACTACTTTACATTGTAGCAAAGTGTCATTTCTTCAATGTTGTCACATGAAAAGATATAATAAAATATTTACAAAAATGTGAAGGGTGTACTCACTTTTGTGAGATACTGTGTGTATGTATATATGTGTATACAGTCGTATGCAAAAGTTTAGGCACCCCTGACAATTTCCATGTTTTTTATTTATAAATAATTGGGTGTTTGGATCAAAAATTCCATTTTGATCAAATAACTGAAGGACACAGTAATATTTCAGTAGTGAAATAAGTTTTATTGGATTAACAGAAAATGTGCAATATGCATCAAAACAAAATTAGACAGGTGCATAAATGTGGGCACCCTTGTCATTTTGTTGATTTGAATACCTGTAACTACCTAGCACTGCTTAATTGGAACACACAATTGGTTTGGTGATCCCATTAAGGCTTGAACTTCATAGACAGGTGCATCCAATCATGAGGGCCTCAAAACAACTCTCAAATGACCTGAAAACAAAGATTGTTTAACATTATGGTTTAGGGGAGGCTACAAAAAGCTATCACAGAGCTTCAGGCTGTCAGTGTCCACTGTGAGGAACATGGTGAGGAAATGGACAGTTCTTAAGGACAGAAGTGGCAGGCCAAGTAAAATATCGGAGAGGCAAAGGATGGTGAGAACGGTCATAAACAGCACACAGACCACCTCCAAAGACCTACAACATCATCTTGCTGCAGATGGTGTCACTGTGCATTGTTCAACATTTCAGCGCACTTTGCACAAAGAGAAGCTGTATGGGAGAGTTATGCGGAAGAAGCCTTTTCTGCACACACGCCACAAACGCAAATTTAGACAAGCCAGATTCATTTTGGAAGAAGGTACTGTGGACTGATGAAACAAGGATTGAGTTATTTGGTCATAACAAGGGGCGTTATGCATGGCGGCAAAAGAACACAGCATTCCAAGACAAACACTTGCTACTCACAGTAAAATTTGGTGGAAGTTCCATCATGCTGTGTGGCCAATACCAGTACTGGGAATCTTGTTAAAGTTGAGGGTCACATGGATTCCACTCAATATCAGCAGATACTTGAGAATAATGTTGAGGAATCAGTCATAAAGTTGAAGTTACGCCAAGGCTGGATATTTTAACAAGACAACGACCCAAAACACTGCTCAAAATCTACTCTCTCATTTATGCAGAGGAACAAGTACAATGTTCTGGAATGGCCATCCCAGTCCCCAAACCTAAATATCCTTGAAAATCTGTGGGGTGACTTGAAGTGGGCTGTCCAAGCTCGGCAACCGTCAAACTTAATAGAACTGGAGATGCTTTGCAAGGAGGAATGGTCCAAAATACCTTCATCCAGAATCCAGGCGTTACAGGCTATAGGAAGCGTCTAGGAGGCTCTACTAAATATTGATGCAATATTTCTGTTGGGGTGCCCAAATTTATGCACCTGATTACATTGTTTCCAATGCAGCAAAGGATTATGGGTGAGATATGCAAATGAGGTTCATAATGACTCACTTTTTTACTTAAGCCTGCTTTTTAAGGCAGACTTCCCTTTACGCCATAGCATCGCCGCATTACACAGCTTTTAAGCTAAGCTAGGGTTAGTACAGTGATTCAGACCAATCCCAGGACAGCTGTTTTGTGCTTTTTGCCACTCATCAGCTGGGAGTAGGTTGAATCACTGCTTGGTAAAGTTGGTTTCTGGGGGAAATACAACAACAATTAAAATTATGGGGAGGCGAAAAGTGAGTTTAAAACTCCACTAAATACAAAATGTAGAGAAAATAACTCATTGTGTAAACTATTTACAAATCTAGAAAAGTCAGACTTGCTTTTCCCACAGAAACTCTCTGATTACATTGTTTCCAATGCAGCAAAGGATTCTGGGTCAGATATGCAAATGAGGTTCATAACTGCCCTGGGATTGGTCTGCTCTTAAAAGCTGTGTAATGCGGCGATGCTATGGCGTAAAGGGAAGTCTGTCTTAAAAAGCAGGCTAAAAGTAAAAAAGTGAGTCTTTATGGACCTCATTTGCATATCTCACCCAGAATCCTTTACTGCATTGGAAACAATGTAATCAGAGAGTTTGTGGGAAAAGCAAGTCTTCTGACTTGTCTAGATTTGTAAATAGTTTACACAATGAGTAATTTTCTCTACATTTTGTATTTAGTGGAGGATTTTAAACTCGCTTTTTGCCTCCCCATAATTTTAATTGTTATGATATATATATATATATATATATATATATATATATATATATATATATATATATATATATATATATATATACACACACGCACTCTTTTTCTGTGCTTCACCTCTGCTTCTTCGATATATTTCACAACTATTCTCATTCGTTTTAATTGGCATATAAGCTCATTGGCCATTCTGTTTTGTAGACTGATAGTTAACAAATGCTCTTAACTGGACTTGGGACCTGAGTACCGAGAGGCAGTGACAGAGATTAAAGGTACAATGTACTGTACAGGTACAAATCCCGATTTCCAAAATCCAAACTTCTTCTGAAAGCTAAATGTTTTTCATTAATATTTTTTTAATGAATACATTTATCAAAAATGACTTGTTCCCTGCATGTAAGTCATAATTTTCTCTGCCTGTGCCTTTGGTTTCATTTTTGTGTTAAAAAATGCAAATAGATTGTCTATATTTATTTAAAACAACTATTGCCTTTCTGATTAAGAGTACTGTACTATCTTTCTGAAAGTACTGTGTATACAGAAGTGTTCAGATATAAAACTTCCTTTAGGTTGCATGTTTACGTTGTATTAGGACATGTAATTTATTGCCTAAATGACATAAGATATTGTTGTTTATGCTTGGTCTGATCCCCTGTCCAAACTGTCCCATTTTACATATACAAATATTCCAAAATCCAAACAGTTTAGCGAAATGACTTTCTACCTGTATTTCTTTTTCTCCCCTTAATGTGTTTTCCAATTATCCATTTTACCTACTTGTGTATATTAAATTGTTTACAAACAACTCCTTTTACCTTTTATTTTGTCATTTAATAAAGTTCATTTTGCCTATTGTATCCCCAACTATGCTAAAAATGTCTGTACTTAATGGTTAAAAAAACTATGTAAACAAGAAAGTTTAGATAAAACAATGACCCTAGTGGGGTCTGTGACCAATAGATACACTGACCAATTTTACAGTACATTGTCCCTTTAAGCCCATGATTGAGTCTGACAAGTATAATATAAACTATTATATTGCCATTTATTTATGCAATATATTATATTACATTGTTTTATCACAAGGGGACAATCTGTAGCTGATAACATATAACTGACAAAAGCACAATTACACAGGTTGCAAAGTGCCCTGCCCGTATGTTACCTTTGCCGTTTTACACTACCCTACCTTAAAGGGACAGTCTACCATAGAATTGTTATTGTTTTAAAAGATAGATAATCCCTTTATTACCCATTCCCCAGTTTTGCATAACCAACACAGTTATATTAATATACTTTTTACCTCTGTGATTACCTTGTATCTAGGAACCTTCTTCCAGCCCCCTGATCACATGACTGTGACTGTTTATTATCTATTGTCTTACAATTAGCATTGTATTGTGCTAAATCTTAAATAACCCCCTGTGCCTGAACACAGTGTTATCTATATGGCCCACGTGTACTTTCTGTCTCTTTGTGTTGAAAAGAGATTTAAAAAGCATGTGATTAGAGGCAGCCATCAAAGGCTTAGAAATTAGCATATGTGCCTACCTATGTTTAGTTTAAACTAAGAATACCAAGAGAAAAAAGCAAATTTGATGATAAAAGTAAATTGGAAAGTTGATTAAAATTAAAGTCCTATCTGAATAATGAAAGTTTAATTTATACTAGGCTGTCCCTTTAAGGAGTTTAGCACGACTGGCGAGATTGTGATCTTGCATATTAAAAGAAAGGTTAAAATAAAAGAAAGCAGAGGTGTAAGACCATGTATAGATCTAATGCATTCAGTCTGTATTTTCACGGAACTCTGAAAGTTTTCAGCAAGTGGGTTGCAAGAAATATCATAGAATGAGTGCAGTAAGGGAAGATCCTGTACATAGAGGTCTGTCAAGAGGTGGCGTGTATATATATATATATATATATATATATATAATATATATATATTTTCCTTCTTAATATGAGGAGTCTCCACGGCATCATTCCTTACTGTTGGGAAATACTGAACCTGGCCACCAGGAGGAGGCAAAGACACCCCAGCCAAAGTCTTAAATTCTTTCGTCACAGGAGGCTGGCAGAGAAGTGTCGAAATGGGACTGGAGTTTTAAGTAGTCGTGTCAGCCTCTCAGTGAGAGCATTGACAAATGTTAGAGTCTGCAGATGCAGGGCGAGTCTTTCTGCGAACGCATCCAGATTTGTATTAACAGCTCCTAAGCAATCAGTGTTGAGTTTCACTGCCTGCTTCCATCACTCAAGTCCATGTCAGGAGCGATGCTACAAGACTGTCACACTTGAGAGGCTGTGTTTCTGTTCCACGACATAGATTCTGGTAAGATTTTCATATTTTTTTTTACAAAAAAAAAAAAGAAGACAGGGTCACAGTGTGGCTCCTTTTATCTGTATGGAATCAAGGGCTAATATCTCCGGAGGGGGTTTATTGAACAGTGGGGATTAATCATGTAAGTTTATTTGATTATGCTGTGACATGTTTGAGATGAGGCTCAGGCAGATGTTGGAACGTACAGGGTTTTTACTTTTGTTTTGGGAGCTGCAATGCCTGTATGGCTTGGTGCGCTTTTTTTGCTATTATAGCAGGGGTGCATTGCGCACCACGTGACTGGGTGTGGTCACACTTATTTCCTCTTTCCTGACCGTGCGGTTTACAGGGGAAGAAGCGGTTTCTCTGTTTTGGCCTGGGTCATAGGAGGTGGTGTGTGCCCCAGCCATTGGGAGTATAAAGGTGCTGTTTTTTCTTATTAATCAATAGTCTGCTTTGTAAGCGCAAGCTTTGGAGGATTCTGATGCGTTAGAGGGTACTCCCTATTAACCTAAGTCTAATACCTGTCTATATTGTGAGGAGGCCGCGGTATACCCTCCCGCTCAACTATGTTCCACATGCCTTGATAAAGTAATCATGTCAAAGAAGGTTAATATGTTTGATACCACTGAGCCGTCCACCTCTATGGAGTCTCCATGCCGTGAGGTGTGCACCCTACAGTCATCTCCTAATACACATGCAGCTTCCCGTAGCACTCCTAATTCTCCATCTGGAGGCCTTTTACCGCCAGACTTTACTGAGCAGTTACAAACTGCAGTGTCTGCAGCCTTTGGTGCTTTATCTCGCCCTGCTAAGTGCAAGTGAAAGGTCAAACATTGCAATTCTCTCCAGGGGTCATCAACTAGTTTATTGGATTTATCTAATACAAGATTATCCGATGATGAAGGTGCCTCTGATTCTTCAAAGGGCTCTCTTTCTGGGTCGGAATCTGCTGCCTCTAAACCTCCAGCTGCGGAGGAACCAGACTTTAGATTTAGGATTGAGCATTTACGCTTTCTGTTGAGGGAAGTTTTAGCTAAGTTAGAGGTTCCAGATCCCAAATTGCCTGAGGAACCTTTGATTACTAAATTAGATAAGGTCTACAAGGACAGGGTTGTACCACAGACTTTCCCGGTTCCCGTAAAGATAGCGAACATTATTAAGAATGAATGGGAAAGGATTGGTTCTTCATTTTCCCCTTCTTCTTCCTTTAAGAAATTGTTCCCGGTACCCGGACTCTCAATTAAAGTTGTGGGGTTCCATCCCCAAGGTGGATGGCGCTATCTCCACGCTTGCTAAACGCACTACTATCCCGCTTGGGGATAGTTAGTCGTTTAAAGAGCCCATGGATAAGAGGATAGAAACTCTGTTAAGATGTTTCCTGCGGTTGCTGGAGTGGCTACCTACTGGTGTGATGCCTTATCTGAGTTGAACGAGGTGAAGGGTCCCCTCAGCGTGATCCAGGAAAGAATTAAGGCTTTAAGGGTGGCTAATTCTTTTATTTGAGATGCTAATATGCAAATTATTTGCCTCAGTCCTAAGGCTTCAGGTTTTTCTGTTCAAGCCTGTATGGCACTCTGGCTGAAGTCCTGGTCTGTGGACATGACTTCTAAGTCCAGACTTCTTTCCCTCCCCTTTAAGGGAAATATTTTATTTGGTCCAGTCCTGGACTCTCTTATCTCCACGGTTACTGGAGGCAAGAGTGCCTTTTTACCGCAAGATACGAAGAACAAGCCTATGGGACAAGGTCCTAATTTTCGTTCCTTTCGTTCTGATAAATCCCAACGTCAGCAGCCCTCTGCAAAGCCCGAGCAATCCAAGGGTACTTGGAAACCGGCTCAGTCCTGGAATAAATCCAAGCAATGCAAGAAGCACGCCGAGACAAAGTTGGCATGAAGGGTCAGCGCCCAACCAGTTCTGGATGATGTAGGGGGCAGACTTTCACTCTTTTTGGACGCTTGGTTTGGGGACGTGCAACACTTGTGGGTCCTGGAGGTTATCGCTCAGGAATACAAGATAGTTTTCAAGTCTCATCCACCCAGGGGCACATTTCTTCTATCAAACCTGTCTTCTAGGCCAGGAAAGAGAGAAGCCTTTCTGGGGTGCGTGAGGGATCTCTTCTCTCTAGGAGTCATTGTCCTGGTACCTCTCGCAGAAAGAGGTTTGGGATACTATTCAAACCTTTATTGTGGTCCCAAAGAAGGAGGGAACTTTCCGCCCGATTCTGGACCTAAAGTGCTTAAACAAATTCCTATCTGTCCTCTCGTTCATGATGGAGACGTTAAGGTCTATCCTTCCCTTAGTTCAGGAAGGACAGTTCATGACAACTATAGATCTGAAGGATGCTTACCTTAACATTCCATGACAACTATAGATCTGAAGGATGCTTACCTTCACGTTCCATGACAACTATAGATCTGAAGGATGCTTACCTTCACGTTCCAATCCACAAGGAACACTTCAGGTTCCTAAGGTTTGCGTTCCTGGACCAGCACTCCCAGTTTATTGCACTTCAGTTTGGTCTATCTACTGCTCCAAGAGTTTTTACGAAGGTTCTAGGGGCTCTACTTGCAGTGACCAGAACCAGAGGTATAGCAGTAGCTTCATACTTGGGCGATATTCTGGTTCAAGCACAATCCTGTCGTCTGGCAGAACACCATTCGAAATCTCTTCTGTTTCTTCTTCGATCTCATGGTTGGAAAATAAACTTAGGAGAGAGTTCTCTTATTCCCAGTACCAGGGTGGAATTCCTGGGTACTATAATAGACTCCATATCCATGAGGATATTCCTTACAGACCAGAGTCGTTACAAGCTACCTTCTTCTTGTCTTACCTTCCAGACCTTCTTAAAGGGACATTATACACTCATTTTTTCTTTGCATAAATGTTTTGTAGATCTATTTATATAGCCCATAAAGGTTTTTTTTTTTTGGTTTTTTTAAATGTCGTTTTGCTTATTTTTAAATAACATTGCTCTGATTTTCAGACTCCTAACCAAGCCCCAAAGTTTTATGAGAATACCGTCAGCTACCTTCTCCAGCTTGCTCCTGTTTGTGTATATAGGGTCTTTTCATATGCAAAAGAAGGGGAAGGGGGGGAGTGTCTTATTTCCCACTTGTAGTGGGCTTTCCAGCTACCCTTTCAACAAAGCTAAACTGAGAGCTTCTAAGTAAGTTTTTATACAGTTTTATACTGGATTTTTATATCAGTATCTGTGTATCTTATTCTTTTATAGTAGTGTCTATTACATGCAGTTATTTGAAAATGAGTGTATACTGTCCCTTTAAAACCTTCTGTGGCTCAGTGTATGGAGGTGATTGGTCTCATGGTGTCCGGCATGGACATCATTCCTTTTGCCCGATTCCATCTCAGACCACTTAAGCTGTGCATACTGAGACAGTGGAATGGCGATCATTCGGATCTGTCTCAACAGATTTCTCTGGACAACCGGTCGAGAGAATCCATCTCTTGGTGGCTCTGTCCAAATCACCTGTCCCAAGGGACATCCTTCTTGAGACCATCCTGGGAGATTGTGACTACGGACGCATGTCTGTCAGGATGGGGAGCTGTTTTGGGTACCAGGAAGACACAGGGCCTGTGGACTCGAGAGGAATCTCTCCTCCCAATCAACATTCTGGAATTTCGAGCAATCTTCAATGCTCTGAAGGCTTGGCATCTTCTGGGTTTGTCCCAGTTTATCAGATTCCAATCAGACAACATAACCTTGGTGGATTACATCAACCATCAGTTGGGAATGAGGCGCTCCCTAGCGATGAGGGAAGTATCTCGGATTCTGAAGTGGGTGGAGGCCCACAACTGCTCGCTGTCAGCAATCCACATTCCGGGTGTGGACAACTGGGAAGCAGATTTCCTAAGCAGACTTTCCTTTCATCTGGAGGAATGGTCTCTCCATCCTGGGGTGTTTGCAGAGATTTTCAACAAATGGGGGACGCCGGAGATGGATCTCATGGCGTCCCGGCTCAATTCCAAGCTACCCAGATATGGGTCACGGTCCGGGGATCCTCAAGCGGAGCTGATAGATGCATTAGCAGTGCCTTGGAGGTTCAATCTAATTTACATTTTCCTGCCATTACCACTTCTTCCGCGTGTAGTGGCCTGCATCAAGCAGGAGCAAGCATCAGTGATACTGATTGCTCCATCGTGGCCACGAAGGATGTGGTTCGCGGACCTGGTAGGGAATGTCCTCATCTCCTCCGTGGAAGTTACCTTGCTGCATGGATCTGCTGGAACTGGGTCCTGTTGTTCATCAAAATCTAGATTCTCTGAGGCTGACTGCGTGGAGATTGTACGCTTAGTCCTAGCCAAGAGAGGTTTCTCTGAGAGGGTTATTGACACTCTCATTCAGGCTCGTAAAGCCTGTTACTTGTCGCATCTATCATAAGGTGTGGAGAGCTTACTTATTATGGTGGGAAGTGGGGTTTAACCTGGCATAAGTTTAAAGCTGCCAGGATATTTTTCTTTCTCCAGGAGGGTCTGAAGAAGGGCCTTTCTGACAGTTCCCTTAGGGGACAGATTTCAGCCCTTTTTATTTTGCTGCACAAGAGTCGCAGAGCTTCCTGACGTGCAATATTTCGTTAAGGCTCTGATTAGGATCAGACCTGTGTTTAGATCTAACACTCCACCTTGGAGTTTGAATGTTGTTCTTATATTTTTGCAACGGGCTCCATGTGAGCCTATGCATTTGATTGACATTGAATTGTTGTCCTTGAAGGTTCTTTTGCTATTGGCTATTGCGTCGGCACGCAGAGTTTCCGAAATAGCTGCCTTGCAATGTGAGCCTCCTTATCTGGTGTTCCATACTGATAATGCTGTCCTACGTACCTGCTTGGGTTTTCTACCTAAGGTGGTGTCTGATCACAACATCAATCAGGAGATTGTGGTTCCTTCCTTATGTCCTAATTCTTCTTCTTTAAAGGAATATTCACTTCATAATCTGGATGTGGTTCGAGCTTTGAAGTTTTGTCTTCAAGCTACTAAGGATTTTAGGCAAACTTCTTCCTTGTTTGTTATCTACTCTGGGAAGCGTAAGGTTCTGAAGGCTTCTTCGACTTCCTTATCTTTTTGGTTGAGGAGTGTTACATGCTTAGCTTACGAGTCAGCGTGACTTAGACCTCCTCAAAGGATTACGGCTCATTCCACTAGAGCGGTGGCTTCCTCTTGGGCCTTTAAGAACAAGGCCTCTATGGATCAGGTTTGTAAGGAGGCTACCTGGTCCTCCTTACATTCTTTTTCACAATTCTACAAGTTTTATGTTTTTGCTTCGGCCGAAGCAGCTTTTGGGAGAAAGTTTTTTACAGGCTGTGGTGGCCTCAGATTAGGATCCGGCACCATTTATTCCCTGATATTTCTCCTACTGTTCCTTGTTCCCTTGGCAGAATGACTGGGATATGATGGAAGTAGTATTTCCCAACAGTAAGGAATGATGCCGTGGACGCTCCTCATACAGAAGAAAATGAAATTATCAGGTAAGCATAATTTATGTTTTCCTTCCATAAGGCAGAGAGAGTCCACGACTTCATTCCTTACTGTTGGGAAATACAACACCTGGCCACCAGGAGGAGGCAAAGACACCCCAGCCAAAGGCTTAAATATCTCTCCCACTTCCCTATCCCACTAGTCGTTCTTTGCCTTTCGTCACTATAGGAGGTGGCAGAAAAGTGTCAGAAGATTTGGATAGTCCTGTAACGGGTATGTTCCCTTCGAGAAAGGACTGGAGTTTTAAGTAATCATGTCAACCTCTCAGTGAGAGTATTGATAAAAATTAGATTCTGGAGATGCAGGGAAAGTTTTTCTGCAAACCCATCCAGACTGTCGCTAACAGGTCCTGAGAAATCAGTGTTGACGAGTTTCACCGCTTGCTGCTACACACTGAAGTCCATGTCAGAAGCGCTGCTGCAAGACTGACTCCTTTTATACCTCAATAGGATCAAGGGTTAATATTTCTTTCAGGGAGATTTTAACAGTTTGTGGATTTATATCTGCTTAATGTGAGTTTTTTATGCTCATAGACTGTGTTTTATTGGCTTAGAAAAAACAGGTTTCACTTTCGTTTTTGAAGTGTTGCGCATCTCATAATAGCCTTTTTCATTGCAGGGGAAGTCCTGTCTTACGTACCACGTCACTGGGTGCAGTCTCTTTTATTTCCTAAGATTCTGCTGCAGACATCACTCCTGAGGAGAGTATTTCCACTGTTAGCTGTCTGGATCTAGGAGGTGGTGAGTGCCACAGCCATTGGGAGTATTAAGGGGCCGTTTTTTAAATAAAAGCGTTTCTTTTTTTTGTCCTTCTGTTGGTAAATACAAAGCTATGGAGGACTCTGATACTACATTAGAAGGTTCCACTCCTTCTGCACTGATTATTAATTCCTGTTTATATTGTGAGGAGGCTGTGGTTTTCTTGTCTGCTCAATTTTGTTCCATTTGCCTAAACACTGTTCTAAAGTCTAAGAATGGAGACAAGCCTGCTAATACTCATAGCGCTGTTAGCCCTTCTGAGCCATCTATTTCTCACAAATCTGGGTCCCGAGAAATTACTACCCTTTCTACGGTACTCGCTCCACATACATTTCCCTGTGGCTCAACTAATCCTTTATCTGGAGGGGGCTTTTTCTATCTGGAGGGGACTTTACAGCGCAGTTACAATCGGCGGTGTCTGCGGCCCTGAGTGCCTTACCTTGCTCTTACAAACGCAAGAGAAAGGTTAAAGATAGTTCTTCTGACCTAAAGTCATCTAAATATCTGTTGGATTTAGCTACTATATCCCAGCTAACCGAGGATGCGTTAACCTCTAGCTTCAGAGGGTGAACTTTCTGAGTCGGAGACTTCAGTTACTAAACCTCCTTCAGTGGAGGAACCCTCCTTTAAATTTAAAATAGGAGGTTCTGTCTACTCTAGAGGTTCCAGGGGCTACACTCCCTGAGGAGCCTAAGATCCCTAAATTAGACAGGGTTTATAAAGATAGGAAGGTCCCTTTGACTTTTCCTGTGCCAGTTAAGATGGCGAATATTATTAGTAATGAATGGGAAAGAATAGTAACTTCTTTTTCCCCTGACTCTCAATTAGATCTGTGGGGCTCCATCCCGAAGGTGGATGGCGCGATCTCCACATTTAGGCATACTACTATCCCTCTGGACGATCGTTCTTCTTTTAGAGAGCCTATTGATAAAAAAATGGAAACTTTTCTGAGGAAGATGTTTCAACATACAGGGTTTTTATTTTAACCGGCGGTTGCGGGAGCAGCTACCTACTGGTGCGACAATCTGTCAGAGCTCATTGTGGTGGAGACTCCCCTCGAGGATATTAAGGAGAGAATTAAGGCACTGAGAATTGATAACTCCTTCATCTGTGACGCGAATATGCATAAATGCAAAGGCTGCTGGCTTTGTGATTCTAGCCCGCCGGGCTCTCTGGTCTGCAGATATGACTTCTAAATCCAGACTCCTTTCTCTTCCCTTCAAGGGGAAGATTTTATTTGATCCAGGGCTGGACTCCATTATCTCTACGGTTACCGGTGGGAAAGGTGCCTTCCTACCGCAGGATAAGTAAAATAATCCTAAGGGACGGCAACTGTCTCCTTTCGTGCTGACAAGTCGCAACAACAGCAGTCCTCTTCCAAGTCGAGCAGCCCAAGAGTACTTGGAAGCCGACTCGCTCCTGGAATAAGTCCAAACAGACTAAGAAGCCCGCCAAAAACAAATCGGCATCAAGGGGTGGCCCCCAATTCGGGATTGGATCGAGTAGGAGCAGACTGTCTCTTGTTCCAGGATGTACAGGATTTTTGGGTCCTGGAGGTTGTATCTCAAGTATACAGGATAGGATTCAAGTCTCATCCACCCAGGGGCAGATTCCTACTCTCCAGTCTTTCGACAAAACCAGAAAAGAGGACTGCCTTCTTAGGTTGCATACAGGATCTCTCCTCTCTAGGAGTAATTATACTGGTACCTACAGCAGAAAGAGGTTTAAAGTTTTATTCAAACCTTTTCGTGGTTCCAAAAGAGGGGGAACTTTTGGTCCAATTCTGGACTTAAAGTGCCTAAGCAAGTTTCTGAGTGTTCCCTATTTCAAGATGGAGACAATACGGTCAATCCTGCCTCTGGTTCAGGAAAGACAGTTTATGACCACAATAGACCTGGAGAAGGCATACCTTCACGTCCCGATTCACAGGGAACATTTTCAGTTCCTGAAGTTTGCTTTTCTGAATCAGCACTTCCAGTTCAAAGCTCTTCTGTTCAACCTAGCTACTGCTCCAGGGATATTTACAAATGTTCTGGGGGCTTTTCTAGCTTTTGCCAGAACACAAGGTATTGAAGTAGCGCCTTACCTGGATGATATCTTGTTACAGGCACCATCTTTTCGTCTAGTGGAAGAGCATTCAGAGTCCCTTCTCGGTCTTCTTCGATCACATGGATGGAAAATAAACTTGGAAAAGAGTTCTCTTACTCCAGGTACAAGGGTGAATTTCCTGGGAACTATAATAGACTCAATATCCATGAGAATATTCCTCACAGATCAGAGACGTTGCAAGTTAACTTCTTCATGTCTTGCCCTCCAGGCCTCCTCGAGACCCTCACTGGCTCAGTGAATGGAGGTAATCGGGCGCATGGTGTTCTGCATGGACATCATTCCTTTTGCCAGATTCCATCTCAGACCCTTACAACTGTGTATGCTGAGACAATGGAACGTCGACCATTCAGATCTGTCTCAACAGATTGTGCTGGACAGCCTGTCGAGAGACTTGCTCTCCTGGTGGCTCTGTCCAGATAATCTGTTCCAAGGCACGTGCTTTTTGAGACTGTCCTGGGAGATTGTGACTACGGACGCAAGCCTTTCCGGCTGGGGAGCTGTTGGGAGTGCCAAGAAGGCACAAGGTCTGTGGACTCTGGAGGAGTCCTCCCTTCCGATCAATATTTTGGAACTCCGGGCAATCTTCAATACCTTGAAGGCTTGGCCCCTTCTGGGTTCGTCCCAGTTTACCAGATTCCAATCAGACAATATAACCTTAGTTGCCTATATCAACCATCAAGGGGGAACGAGAAGTTCCTTGGCGATGAGAGAAGTATCTGATACTAGAGTGGGCAGAGACTCGCAAATGTACGCTGTCCAGTTTCCGGGTGTGGATAACTGGGAAGCGGACTTCCTCAGCAGGCAATCCTTTCACCCAGGGGAATGGTCTCTTCACCCCGAGGTGTTTGCAGAGATATGTAGCGAGTGGGGGACGCCAGAGATCGATCTCATGGCATTCCTCAGGCGGAATTGATAGATGCCCTATCGGTACCATGGAGGTTCAGTCTCATATATCTTTTTCCTCTGTTACCACTTCTCCCTCGTTTGGTGGCTCGCATCAAGCAGGAGCGAGCATCTATGATTCAGATTGCTCCGTCATGGCCGCAAAGAAAGTGTTTTGTATGTCTGGTGAGAATTTCCTCATCTCCGCAGTGGAAGTTACCTTGTCGCAGAGATCTGCTGATAGTGTCCCTTCGTTCATCAAAATCTAGATTCTCTGAGACTGACTGCGTGGAGATTTAACGCTTAGTCTTATCCAAAAGAGGGTTCTCTGAGAGTGTTAACTTTTTCATCTAAACAGGGAAGCGTAAGGGGCAGAAGGCTACTACAACTTCTCTATCCTTCTGGTTGAGGAGTGTCATCCGCTTAGCTTATGAGACAGCGGGACTACAGCCTCCTGAGAGGATAACGGCTCATTCCACTAGAGCAGTGGCTTCCTCTTGGGCTTTTAAGAACGAAGCTTCAATAAATCAGATTTGTAAGACGGCTATCTAGTCCTCCTTACACACTTTTTCTAAATTTTACAAGTTTGATGTGTTTGCTTTGGCTGAAGCAGCTTTCGGGAGAAAAGTTTTGCAGACTGTGGTGCCCTCAGAATAGGGTCCGCCTCTTTTTCTGTTCCCTCCCGTTATTCATTCAGTGTCCTCTGGAACTTGGGTATAGTTTGCCCAACAGTAAGGAATGAAGTTGTGGACTCTCCCTGCCTTATGGAAGGAAAACATAATTTATGCTTACCCAGGGCCTATGAATATCCAAAAACTTCCCTTGCCCACCGGGCGAGTAAATCACAAATTTTACCAGCCCGCAAGAAACCTTAGTCGCCCGTGCATATATGCATGTAGTGTGTATATATATCTTATTTAAAAAGGCAATATAAATAGTGTTATTGTAATCTCGCATGCATTACAGACAAAGGTCCCAATTTGAATGCGTTTTTCAAGCTGCTTACTACTTGGGACTTGAGCATTAATTAAAAGGCTTTAACTTTAGAAAATATTTTTCTATCACCAGGTAGAAAATAACAGGGATACTATATTTCTTTCATGTAATTAGCAAGAGTCCATGAGCTAGTGACGTATGGGATATATATATCAGGAGGGGCAAAGTTTCCCAAACCTCAAAATGCCTATAAATACACCCCTCACCACACCCACAAATCAGTTTTACAAACTTTGCCTCCTATGGAGGTGGTGAAGTAAGTTTGTGCTAGATTCTACATTGATATGCGCTCCGCAGAAGGTTGGAGCCCGGTTTTCCTCTCAGCGTGCAGTGAATGTCAGAGGGATGTGAGGAGAGTATTGCCTATTTGAATTCAATGATCTCCTTCTACGGGGTCTATTTCATAGTTTCTCTGTTATCGGTCGTAGAGATTCATCTCTTACCTCCCTTTTCAGATCGACGATATACTCTTATATATATACCATTACCTCTGCTGATTTTCGTTTCAGTACTGGTTTGGCTTTCTACAACATGTAGATGAGTGTCCTGGGGTAAGTAAGTCTTATTTTCTGTGACACTAAGCTATGGTTGGGCACTTTTTTTATAAAGTTCTAAATATATGTATTCAAACATTTATTTGCCTTGACTCAGGATGTTCAACATTCCTTTTTTTCAGACAGTCAGTTTCATATTTGGGATAATGCATTTGAATCAATCCTTTTTTTCTTACCTTAAAATTTGACTTTTTCCCTGTGGGCTGTTAGGCTCGCGGGGGCTGAAAAATGCTTCATTTTATTGCGTCATTCTTGGCGCTGACTTTTTTGGCGCAAATTTTTTTTTCTGTTTCCGGCGTCATACGTGTCGCCGGAAGTTGCGTCATTTTTGACGTTCTTTTGCGCCAAAAGTGTCGGCGTTCCGGATGTGGCGTCATTTTTGGCGCCAAAAGCATTTAGGCGCCAAATAATGTGGGCGTCTTATTTGGCGCTAAAAAAAAAATATGGGCGTCACTTTTGTCTCCACATTATTTAAGTCTCATTATTTATTGCTTCTGGTTGCTAGAAGCTTGTTCACTGGCATTTTTTCCCATTCCTGAAACTGTCATTTAAGGAATTTGATTAATTTTGCTTTATATGTTGTTTTTTCTATTACATATTGCAAGATGTCCCACGTTGCAACTGAGTCAGAAGATACTTCTGGAAAATCGCTGCCTGGTGCTGGAGCTACCAAAGCTAAGTGTATCTGCTGTAAACTTTTGGTAGCTGTTCCTACAGCTGTTGTTTGTATTGAATGTCATGACAAACTTGTTAATGCAGATAATATTTCCTTTAGTAAAGTTCAATTACCTGTTGCTGTTCCGTCAACATCTAATACTCAGAGTGTTCCTGATAACATAAGAGATTTTGTTTCTAAATCCATTAAGAAGGCTATGTCTGTTATTCCTCCTTCTAGTAAACATAAAAAGTCTTTTAAAACTTCTCATTGTTCAGATGAATTTTTAAATGAACATCATCATTCTGATTCTGATAGTGGTTCTTCTGGTTCAGAGGATTCTGTCTCAGAGGTTGATGCTGATAAATCTTCATATTTATTTAAAATGGAATTTATTCGTTCTTTACTTAAAGAAGTCCTAATTGCATTAGAAATTGAGGATTCTGGTCCTCTTGATACTAAATCTAAACGTTTAGATAAGGTTTTTAAATCTCCTGTAGTTATTCCAGAAGTTTTTCCTGTTCCTGGTGCTATTTCTGAAGTAATTTCCAGGGAATGGAATAATTTGGGTAATTCATTTACTCCTTCTAAACGTTTTAAGCAATTATATCCTGTGCCATCTGACAGATTAGAGTTTTGGGACAAAATCCCTAAGGTTGATGGGGCTGTCTCTACTCTTGCTAAGCGTACTACTATTCCTACGGCAGATGGTACTTCCTTTAAGGATCCTTTAGATAGGAAAATTGAATCCTTTCTAAGAAAAGCTTATTTGTGTTCAGGTAATCTTCTTAGACCTGCTATATCTTTAGCGGATGTTGCTGCAGCTTCAACTTTTTGGTTGGAAGCTTTAGCGCAACAAGTTACAGATCATAATTCTCATAGCATTATTATTCTGCTTCAACATGCTAATAATTTTATTTGTGATGCCATCTTTTATATCATTAGAGTTGATGTCAGGTATATGTCTCTAGCTATTTTAGCTAGAAGAGCTTTATGGCTTAAAACTTGGAATGCTGATATGTCTTCTAAGTCTACTTTGCTTTCCCTTTCTTTCCAGGGTAATAAATTATTTGGTTCTCAGTTGGATTCTATTATCTCAACTGTTACTGGAGGGAAAGGAACTTTTTTACCTCAGGATAAAAAGTCTAAAGGTAAATTCAGGTCAAATAATCGTTTTCGTTCCTTTCGTCACAACAAGGAACAAAAGCCTGATCCTTCATCCTCTGGAGCGGTATCAGTTTGGAAACCATCTCCAGTCTGGAATAAATCCAAGCCTTTTAGAAAATCAAAGCCAGCTCCTAAGTCCACATGAAGGTGCGGCCCTCATTCCAGCTCAGCTGGTAGGGGGCAGATTACGTTTTTTCAAAGAAATTTGGATCAATTCCATTCACAATCTTTGGATTCAGAACATTGTTTCAGAAGGGTACAGAATTGTTTTCAAGATAAGACCTCCTGCAAAGAGATTTTTTCTTTCCCGTGTCTCAGTAAATCCAGCGAAGGCTCAAGCATTTCTGAAATGTGTTTCAGATCTAGAGTTGGCTGGAGTAATTATGCCAGTTCCAGTTCTGGAACAGGGGCTGGGGTTTTATTCAAATCTCTTCATTGTACCAAAGAAGGAGAATTCCTTCAGACCAGTTCTGGATCTAAAAATATTGAATCGTTATGTAAGGATACCAACATACAAAATGGTAACTGTAAGGACTATCCTGCCTTTTGTTCAGCAAGGGCATTATATGTCTACAATAGATTTACAGGATGCATATCTGCATATTCCGATTCATCCAGATCACTATCAGTTTCTGAGATTCTCTTTCCTAGACAAGCATTACCAGTTTGTGGCTCTGGCGTTTGGCCTAGCAACAGCTCCAAGAATTTTTACAAAGGTTCTCGGTGCCCTTCTGTCTGTAATCAGAGAACAGGGTATTGTGGTATTTCCTTATTTGGACGATATCTTGGTACTTGCTCAGTCTTCACATTTAGCAGAATCTCATACGAATCGACTTGTGTTGTTTCTGCAAGATCATGGTTGGAGGATCAATTTACTAAAAAGTTCATTGATTCCTCAGACAAGGGTAACATTTTTGGGTTTCCAGATAGATTCAGTGTCCATGACTCTATCTTTGACAGACAAGAGACGTCTAAAATTGATATCAGCTTGTCGAAACCTTCAGTCACAATCATTCCCTTCGGTAGCCTTATGCATGGAAATTCTAGGTCTTATGACTGCTGCATCGGACGCGATCCCCTTTGCTCGTTTTCACATGCGACCTCTTCAGCTCTGTATGCTGAACCAATGGTGCAGGGATTACACGAAGATATCTCAATTAATATCTTTAAAACCGATTGTACGACACTCTCTAACGTGGTGGACAGATCACCATCGTTTAGTTCAGGGGGCTTCTTTTGTTCTTCCGACCTGGACTGTAATTTCAACAGATGCAAGTCTTACAGGTTGGGGAGCTGTGTGGGGGTCTCTGACGGCACAAGGGGTTTGGGAATCTCAGGAGGTGAGATTACCGATCAATATTTTGGAACTCCGTGCAATTTTCAGAGCTCTTCAGTCTTGGCCTCTTCTAAAGAGAGAATCGTTCATTTGTTTTCAGACAGACAATGTCACATCTGTGGCATACATCAATCATCAAGGAGGGACTCACAGTCCTCTAGCTATGAAAGAAGTATCTCGAATTCTGGTTTGGGCGGAATCCAGCTCCTGTCTAGTTTCTGCGGTTCATATCCCAGGTATAGACAATTGGGAAGCGGATTATCTCAGTCGCCAAACGTTGCATCCGGGCGAATGGTCTCTTAACCCAGAGGTATTTCTTCAGATTGTTCAAATGTGGGGACTTCCAGAAATAGATCTGATGGCCTCTCATCTAAACAAGATACTTCCCAAGTATCTGTCCAGATCCAGGGATCCTCAAGCGGAAGCAGTGGATGCATTGTCACTTCCTTGGAAGTATCATCCTGCCTATATCTTTCCGCCTCTAGTTCTTCTTCCAAGAGTGATCTCCAAGATTCTGAAGGAATGCTCGTTTGTTCTGCTGGTAGCTCCAGCATGGCCTCACAGGTTTTGGTATGCGGATCTTGTCCGGATGGCTTCTTGCCAACCGTGGACTCTTCCGTTAAGACCAGACCTTCTGTCGCAAGGTCCTTTTTTCCATCAGGATCTCAAATCCTTAAATTTAAAGGTATGGAGATTGAACGCTTGATTCTTAGTCAAAGAGGTTTCTCTGACTCTGTGATTAATACTATGTTACAGGCTCGTAAATCTGTATCTAGAGAGATATATTATAGAGTCTGGAAGACTTATATTTCTTGGTGTCTTTCTCATCATTTTTCCTGGCATTCTTTTAGAATTCCGAGAATTTTACAGTTTCTTCAGGATGGTTTAGATAAAGGTTTGTCTGCAAGTTCCTTGAAAGGACAAATCTCTGCTCTTTCTGTTCTTTTTCACAGAAAGATTGCTATTCTTCCTGATATTCATTGTTTTGTACAAGCTTTGGTTCGTATAAAACCTGTTATTAAGTCAATTTCTCCTCCTTGGAGTTTGAATTTGGTTCTGGGGGCTCTTCAAGCTCCTCCGTTTGAACCTATGCATTCATTGGACATTAAATTACTTTCTTGGAAAGTTTTGTTCCTTTTGGCCATCTCTTCTGCCAGAAGAGTTTCTGAATTATCGGCTCTTTCTTGTGAATCTCCTTTTCTGATTTTTCACCTGGGTAAGGCGGTGTTGCGAACTTCTTTTGAATTTTTACCTAAGGTTGTGAATTCCAACAACATTAGTAGAGAAATTGTGGTTCCTTCATTATGTCCTAATCCTAAGAATTCTAAGGAGAAATCTTTGCATTCTTTGGATGTAGTTAGAGCTTTGAAATATTATGTTGAAGCTACTAAGACTTTCCGAAAGACTTCTAGTCTTTTTGTTATCTTTTCCGGTTCTAGGAAAGGTCAGAAGGCCTCTGCCATTTCTTTGGCATCTTGGTTGAAATCTTTAATTCATCATGCTTATGTCGAGTCGGGTAAAACTCCGCCTCAAAGGATTACAGCTCATTCTACTAGGTCAGTTTCTACTTCCTGGGCGTTTAGGAATGAAGCTTCGGTTGATCATAATTTATGTAAGAACTTACCTGATAAATTCATTTCTTTCATATTAGCGAGAGTCCATGAGGCCCACCCTTTTTGTGGTGGTTATGATTTTTTGTATAAAGCACAATTATTCCAATTCCTTATTTTTTATGCTTTCGCACTTTTTCTTATCACCCCACTTCTTGGCTATTCGTTAAACTGATTTGTGGGTGTGGTGAGGGGTGCATTTGTAGGCATTTTGAGGTTTGGGAAACTTTGCCCCTCCTGGTAGGAATGTATATCCCATACATCACTAGCTCATGGGCTCTTGCTAATATGAAAGAAATTAATTTATCAGGTAAGTTCTTACATAAATTATGTTTTGTAATACTGTATGTACCGTCTTGACTTATTTTCCCCTAAGGGAAAAAAAAAAAAAGATATAATTGAGCCTTTTTTTTTTTTTTTTTTTAACTTCATGTCGCCCATTTCCCATCTCAGACCACCATCTGCTCACCTTTAATCCTAATATAGATACTAAACCTACTTCCCCCCTCTCGCCCCCGCACCTGTAGAAATCTGCACACTGTGGACGCTCCCCAACTCTCCATTCTTATTCAACTACGCCTCCCCCACACTTCCACGATATCCTGCCCTGACCTTGCTATAACCCACTATAACAATACTCTCTCCGCTGCACTTGACACTCTCGCTCCACCCCAACCTCGCAAAGCCACACGTCGTCAGCTCCAACCCTGGCACTCCCAACAAACGCGTCACCTACAAAAATGCTCCCACATTGCTGAAAGTGTCTGGAGGAAATCCCGCTCTGAACCTGATTTCAGGCACTATAAGTTCATTCTCTACTCTTACACCTCTGCCCTTCGCTAGCTAAGCAAACCTACTGAGAGACCATCCCCTTCTCCTACGGTCTCTCAGTTCTCTTGGTCTCTGTGACACTGCCCTCTCCTGGATTCACTCTTATCTCTCTAAAAGATCCTTCTCTGTCTCTTTTGCTGGTGACTCCTCCTCTCTATTGCCCCTGTCTGTTGGAGTACCTCAAGGCTCTGTCCTGGGTTCTCTACTCTTCTTTATTTACACTTCTTCACTGGGTAAACTTATCAACAGCTATGGCTTCAGCTATCACCTCTATGCTGATGATACCCAGATCTACTTTTCCACCCCTGCACTCTCTCCTTCTGTCAACTCTCACATCAGCGACTGCTTATCTGGCATTTCCTCCTGGATGGCCTCTCACCACCTAAAAATAAATATGTCCAAGACTGAACTACTTCTAATTCCCCCCTCTAGCTCCACTCCAGTCTCTAATCACCACTATCTCCCCATCACCCCAAGTCCGCTGCCTCGGAGTCACGCTTGACTCAAATCTGTCCTTCATTCCCCATATCCAACTGCTCTCTTCATCCTGCCGCAACCATCTATGCAATATCTCCAAAATTTGTCCGTTTCTGAGTGCTGAAACTACCAAACAGCTCATCCACTCCCTGGTAATTTCCCGACTTGACTACTGTAACAACTTACTAACTGGCCTGCCTCTCTCCCCTCCAATCCATCCTAAATGCATCTGCCAGGCTAATCCACCTCTCTCGACGCTCTGTTTCTGCTGCACCTCTCTGTGGCCTAGATTTGGAGTTCGGCGGTAGCCGTCAAAACCAGCGTTAGAGGCTCCTAACGCTGGTTTTGGCCGCCCGCTGGTATTTGGAGTCAGTGATTAAAGGGTCTAACGCTCACTTTTCAGCCGCGACTTTTCCATACCGCAGATCCCCCTACGCCATTTGCGTAGCCTATCTTTTCAATGGGATCTTTCTAACGCCGGTATTTAGAGTCGTTTCTGAAGTGAGCGTTAGAGCTCTAACGACAAGATTCCAGCCGCCTGAAAATAGCAGGAGTTAAGAGCTTTCTGGCTAACGCCGGTTTATAAAGCTCTTAACTACTGTACCCTAAAGTACACTAACACCCATAAACTACCTATGTACCCCTAAACCGAGGTCCCCCCACACCGCCGCCACTCGATTAAAATTTTTAACCCCTAATCTGCCGACCGCCACCTACGTTATATTTATGTACCCCTAATCTGCTGCCCCTAACCCCGCCGACCCCTGTATTACATTTATTAACCCCTAACTTGCCCCCCACAACGTCGCCGCCAGCTACTTAAAATAATTAACCCCTAATCTTCCGACCGCAAATCGCCGCCACCTACGTTATCCCTATGTACCCCTAATCTGCTGTCCCTAACATCGCCGACCCCTATATTATATTTATTAACCCCTAATCTGCCCCCCTCAACGTCGCCAACACCTGCCTACACTTATTAACCCCTAATCTGCCGAGCTGACCTGAGCGCTACTATAATAAATGTATTAACCCCTAATCCGCCTCACTAACCCTATCATAAATAGTATTAACCCCTAATCTGCCCTCCCTAACATCGCCGACACCTAACTTCAATTATTAACCCCTAATCTGCCGACCGGAGCTCACCGCTATTCTAATAAATGTATTAACCCCTAAAGCTAAGTCTAACCCTAACACTAACACCCCCCTAAGTTAAATATAATTTTTATCTAACGAAATAAATTAACTCTTATTAAATAAATTATTCCTATTTAAAGCTAAATACTTACCTGTAAAATAAATCCTAATATAGCTACAATATAAATTATAATTATATTATAGCTATTTTAGGATTAATATTTATTTTACAGGCAACTTTGTAATTATTTTAACCAGGTACAATAGCTATTAAATAGTTAAGAACTATTTAATAGTTACCTAGTTAAAATAATAACAAATTTACCTGTAAAATAAATCCTAACCTAAGATATAATTAAACCTAACACTACCCTATCAATAAAATAATTAAATAAACTACCTACAATTACCTACAATTAACCTAACACTACACTATCAATAAATTAATTAAACACAATTCCTACAAATAAATACAATTAAATAAACTAGCTAAAGTACAAAAAATAAAAAAGAACTAAGTTACAGAAAATAAAAAAATATTTACAAACATAAGAAAAATATTACAACAATTTTAAACTAATTACACCTACTCTAAGCCCCCTAATAAAATAACAAAGCCCCCCAAAATAAAAAATTCCCTACCCTATTCTAAATTAAAAAAGTTACAAGCTCTTTTACCTTACCAGCCCTGAACAGGGCCCTTTGCGGGGCATGCCCCAAGAATTTCAGCTCTTTTGCCTGTAAAAAAAAACATACAATACCCCCCCCCCCAACATTACAACCCACCACCCACATACCCCTAATCTAACCCAAACCCCCTTAAAGAAACCTAACACTAAGCCCCTGAAGATCTTCCTACCTTGTCTTCACCATACCAGGTTCACCGATCCGTCCTGGCTCCAACATCTTCATCCAACCCAAGCGGGGGTTGGCGATCCATAATCCGGTCCAGAAGAGGCTCCAAAGTCTTCCTCCTATCCGGCAAGAAGAGGACATCCGGACCGGCAAACATCTTCTCCAAGCGGCATCTTCGATCTTCTTCCATCCGGAGCGAAGCGGCAGGATCCTGAAGACATCCCGCGCGGAACATCCATCCGGACCGACGACTGAACGACGAATGACTGTTCCTTTAAGGGACGTCATCCAAGATGGCGTCCCTCGAATTCCGATTGGCTGATAGGATTCTATCAGCCAATCGGAATTAAGGTAGGAATTTTCTGATTGGCTGATGGAATCAGCCAATCAGAATCAAGTTCAATCCGATTGGCTGATCCAATCAGCCAATCAGATTGAGCTCGCATTCTATTGGCTGTTCCGATCAGCCAATAGAATGCGAGCTCAATCTGATTGGCTGATTGGATCGGCCAATCGGATTGAACTAGATTCTGATTGGCTGATTCCATCAGCCAATCAGAAAATTCCTACCTTAATTCCGATTGGCTGATAGAATCCTATCAGCCAATCGGAATTCGAGGGACGCCATCTTGGATGACGTCCCTTAAAGGAACAGTCATTCGTCGTTCAGTCGTCGGTCCGGATGGATGTTCCGCGCTGGATGTCTTCAGGATCCTGCCGCTTCGCTCCGGATGGAAGAAGATCGAAGATGCCGCTTGGAGAAGATGTTTGCCGGTCCGGATGTCCTCTTCTTGCCGGATAGGAGGAAGACTTTGGAGCCTCTTCTGGACCGGATTATGGATCGCCAACCCCCGCTTGGGTTGGATGAAGATGTTGGAGCCAGGACGGATCGGTGAACCTGGTATGGTGAAGACAAGGTAGGAAGATCTTCAGGGGCTTAGTGTTAGGTTTCTTTAAGGGGGTTTGGGTTAGATTAGGGGTATGTGGGTGGTGGGTTGTAATGTTGGGGGGGGGGTATTGTATGTTTTTTTTTACAGGCAAAAGAGCTGAAATTCTTGGGGCATGCCCCGCAAAGGGCCCTGTTCAGGGCTGGTAAGGTAAAAGAGCTTGTAACTTTTTTAATTTAGAATAGGGTAGGGAATTTTTTATTTTGGGGGGCTTTGTTATTTTATTAGGGGGCTTAGAGTAGGTGTAATTAGTTTAAAATTGTTGTAATATTTTTCTTATGTTTGTAAATATTTTTTTATTTTCTGTAACTTAGTTCTTTTTTATTTTTTGTACTTTAGCTAGTTTATTTAATTGTATTTATTTGTAGGAATTGTGTTTAATTAATTTATTGATAGTGTAGTGTTAGGTTAATTGTAGGTAGTTTATTTAATTATTTTATTGATAGGGTAGTGTTAGGTTTAATTATAACTTAGGTTAGGATTTATTTTACAGGTAAATTTGTTATTATTTTAACTAGGTAACTATTAAATAGTTCTTAACTATTTAATAGCTATTGTACCTGGTTAAAATAATTACAAAGTTGCCTGTAAAATAAATATTAATCCTAAAATAGCTATAATATAATTATAATTTATATTGTAGCTATATTAGGATTTATTTTACAGGTAAGTATTTAGCTTTAAATAGGAATAATTTATTTAATAAGAGTTAATTTATTTCGTTAGATAAAAATTATATTTAACTTAGGGGGGTGTTAGTGTTAGGGTTAGACTTAGCTTTAGGGGTTAATACATTTATTAGAATAGCGGTGAGCTCCGGTCGGCAGATTAGGGGTTAATAATTGAAGTTAGGTGTCGGCGATGTTAGGGAGGGCAGATTAGGGGTTAATACTATTTATGATAGGGTTAGTGAGGCGGATTAGGGGTTAATAACTTTATTATAGTAGCGCTCAGGTCCGCTCGGCAGATTAGGGGTTAATAAGTGTAGGCAGGTGTCGGCGACGTTGAGGGGGGCAGATTAGGGGTTAATAAATATAATATAGGGGTCGGCGGTGTTAGGGGTAGCAGATTAGGGGTACATAGGGATAACGTAGGTGGCGGCGGTTTACGGAGCGGCAGATTAGGGGTTTAAAAAAATATGCAGGGGTCAGCGATAGCGGGGGCGGCAGATTAGGGGTTAATAAGTGTAAGGTTAGGGGTGTTTAGACTCGGGGTACATGTTAGAGTGTTAGGTGCAGACGTAGGAAGTGTTTCCCCATAGGAAACAATGGGGCTGCGTTAGGAGCTGAACGCTGCTTTTTTGCAGGTGTTAGGTTTTTTTTCAGCTCAAACAGCCCCATTGTTTCCTATGGGGGAATCGTGCACGAGCACGTTTTTGAGGCCGGCCGCGTCCGTAAGCAACTCTGGTATCGAGAGTTGCATTTGCGGTAAAAATGCTCTACGCTCCTTTTTTGGAGCCTAACGCAGCATTTGTTTGAACTCTCGATACCAGAGTTAATTTTATGGTGCGGCCAGAAAAAAGCCCGCGGAGCGTTAACAGCCCTTTTACCGCCGAACTCCAAATCTAGGCCTGTGAGTCCCTTCACTGGCTCCCCATTCACAACAGAGTTAAATTCAAAATTCTCACCCTGACCTACAAAGCCCTCACCAATGCTGCCCCACCCTACCTGTCCTCACTCATCAACAAATATACTCCTGCCCGTCCCCTAAGATCCAACAACGACCTGCTTCTTGCGTCCTCTACCATCACCTCCTCTCATTCTAGACTACATGACTTCTCTCGTGCGGCACCAACCCTCTGGAACGCACTTCCTCTAGATGTCAGACTTGCCCCTAACCTCTCCTCCTTTAAACGTTCCCTAAAGACCTTTCTGTTCAGGGAAGCCTATCACCCAACTTATCAACTAACTAACTTCACTTAACTAACAGTTCCCCTCTATCTCCTCACTAATATCATTCTCACCTCTACAGTCCCCACCTCCTGTTTCCCATCCTCCTACCCGTCTAGATTGTAAGTTCCCACGGGAATAGGGCCCTCAATTCCCCCTGTATTTGTCTGTAAAATTTTGTGTCTTATTGTATTGTTTCTCCATTGTACTTTTAATCTTTGTACCCATGGGCAACGCTGCGGAATCTGTAGTTGCTTTATAAATAAAGAATAATAATAATAATAATAATGTGGGGTTACGATTAACTAAGTATATTTAATGCTGCCACCCTTCAACCTATAGCGCTTTGACATAACAAGCATGTTAAAAACACTTTTTTTCCCCTTTCTGCCCGGCTGCCTTTCAACTACTAGCACAACTGTCAGTGCTGCGCTAGCAGATTTGACTGGGTGCATGGAGATGATATGTTCTCTACGAATTGGTAAAGTTAGTTTTTGGAGCATCAATAACGTCCAGAAAAATTGTGCAGTGCTCAATATTGTTATGGTAGGCAGCTTGCTCGTGTACATTTTGCTGAAGTACTGCAGAGGACTCTGGAGTACGTCGGCATAATGTACGTGATCAAGATGCCTAGCATAACTATATAGTCACTTTAACCCATACTTCATTCATACACAGAGAAGAAACACTCACCGCTCTAGCAGGATGTCTTCCCGTGCAGACAACCTTAGGGGTGGGAAGTAGCAACTGACAAGGAAGAGACCAAGAGCCATGGAGATAAGGGGAGGTCTTTGAATGCATTTAACATAAAGAACCTCCCCCTCTACCCTCTTTTCCCGTGTGTGCGCATATGTAAAAGGCAATTTGACATTTTTTATTATTGCTTCTTATATCCCACTTAAAATGTCAGGTCGCCGCTCGGGCTGGTAACTTAAAAATGTTACTTGCCCGCAAGAAATTTAGGTCGCCATTGGCGACCGGACCGGTCTATTCATATGCCCTGCTTACCAGAAAAATTCCTTTCCTTCCTGGCAGGGAAAGTCCACGACCCCGCCTGTAATTTATTGTTTTGATGGGCGGCTCCCTTTTTATATTATTTCTTCTAGCAACTTTTTTATACCCTGATGTTTCGCCTACTTTTTCTTTGCTCCCTCTGCAGAATGACTGGGGGATAGGGGAAGTGGGAGGGATATTTAAGTCTTTGGTTGAGGTGTCTTTGCCCCCTCCTGGTGGCCAGGTGTTGTATTTCCCAACAGTAAGGAATTTAGCCGTGAACTCTCCTTGCCAGGAAGGAAAGGAATTTATCTGGTAAGCATAAATTATGTTTTTATATATATACTGTATATATATTCTAGATGTCTGTACGGGTAGATGTTGGGTTAGCGCACTTTATGAGATCGGGTGGGTGTTATTCTTCAATGGGGGGGGATACGTTAACACTGTCGCTATTTTCAAAGTTCAGCTTTTTACGTGTGCAAGCAAAAACTTTTTACTTTCAACTTGTAATATAAGTGCAAAAATCTTACTTCTAGCGGAGTTAGAAAGGGGGCGAAAAATAGCGCTCCGCTCATAACCTAAACCTTTGTGTTTAATCTCTTTGCATGAGTTACACACAGCTACATGTAAGCAATAATAAAATGCTCTAGCATTTTTGAGCGTTTTCTTTTGTATCCCTTTAATGTTTTAAATATGAGACAAAATGTGCTAACTACTTTGTTCAGCCTCACCTGTTCCTGTTATTAACTAAAGAGTTTTCATCTCTCTGTACGTGAATGGTAATGTGGTAATGAAAATTGGATTAAGTTGATGAAGAAAATTGCTTTACACTGTAGTTGGCACTTACTACAGCTAAGTGATCACCCCTTAGTTTGGTGTTTTTAAAAGTAGATTTTTCACGTTTTGTATGTATGCAGTGCCATCTAATGGTAAGTGGAGGTTTTGTACAACTCAGCTGCTGTTCACCATTTAATAGTAGTATTTATCTCATTTTAATAGTATGAATTTGTATGGTCTTAATTTTTACAAAATATGTGTGACTGTTTTGTTCCAAAAAAGGGTTTCACTGTGTATTTAAATAGACTGGAGAAGAGCTCTAAACATCCATTCTAACAGTTAAAATTACTTTTATGTGCCATCATAAAAATGTTAGTATATGACCAATAGGTAGACACACACACCATCTGTTTCACTCACTTTAAAGAATAAATTACCATTTAAAGTGACAGTAAAGTCATAAATAAACATTCATGATTCAGACAGGGCATGCAATTTTAAAAAACTTCTATTTATTTTTTATTTAATTTTTTTGCGCTTCTTTCTCTTGTTTTCCTTTTATGAAGGGTTTATCTAGGTCAGCTCATGAGCAGCAATGCACCTGGGTGCTAGCTGTTGATTGATGGCTGCATATATATGCCTATTGTCATTGGCTCACCCCATGTGTTTAGTTAGCAACCAGTAGTACATTGCTGCTCCTTCAACAAATTATACCAAGAGAATGGAGCAAAATTTTAAAGTTGTTTAAAATGTAATGTTCTACCTAAATCATGAAAGAAAATGTTTGGGGTTCATGTCTCTTTAATGTCCCTTTAATAATGTATTAAGATTTCAAATGACTTTTAGTGCCTGTCACCACCTTCAAGGGACAGTAAAGTCATAGACATTCATGATTTAGACAGAGCATACAATTTTAAACAACTTTTCAATTTACTTAAATTTAATATGCTTCATTCTCTTGTTATCCTTAGCTGAAAGGATATCAAGAGAATGAAGCAAATTTGATAAAAGAAGTAAACTTGAAAGTTGTTTAAAATTGTATGCCTAAATCATGAAAGAAAATTTTGGGGTTTCATATCCCTTTAAGAATGGGACCCTTGTCCCTGAAATTCTTAGTTTTTCCCCATTGTTTACTTGCCTGTTAAATGGTAGGTAATGCAAACCTTTTGGAATACAATAATTTAATTATACTTGATCATAATTGTTTGGCCAACATTTCTTCTGTTTTTTTTCCCCTTTTTCCTTGTAAGCAATTTTTACAACCCAGTGCTGAGCTAATTTTGTGCTTTTATTGCTAAATACATTTAAACCCTATTGTAAGTCAAATTTCAGTTTGTGACCCATAGAAATTATATATTTTTTTTTATCTGCAGGTCCAGCAGATTAAGAATATACCATTATTATATTTACATTTCATGACTTGAGATAGTTGCAGCAAAAATTGTAAAAAGATTTTAGTAAATAATGTTGAAAATGACCAGGTGACCACTGATGTGGGTCTTATAATATAGGTTAGAGAGCCTCCTTTGTGCATTACAGAAATAAAAGCAATATTTTTTCTTGCAAGGTGATCACCTGACTATACAGATAAAATTCATATATTTTTATTATTTTTTTAAGAGAGGGACTGTGACGTTACAGGGTTAACCAACCCTGCAACAGCCATCAGTTTCTCACAGAAATACTTAAAGGGACACTGTAGCCAAAAAAAATCTTTTGTGATTCAGATAGAGCATGCAATTTTAAGCAACTTTCTAATTTACTCCTATTATCAAATTGTCTTCATTTTCTTGGTATGTTTATTTGAAAAGCAAGAATGCAAGTTTAGATGCCGGCCCATTTTAGGTGAACAACCTGGGTTGTCCTTGCTGATTTGACAGCACCTTTAAACAAGTGCTGTCCATGGTTCTGAACCCACAATTTGCTGGTTCCTTAGCTGAGATGCCTTCTTTTCAAATAAAGATTGCAAGAGATTGAAGAAAAATTGATAATAGAAGTAAATTAGAAATTTGCTTACAATTACATGCTCTATCTGAAGCATGAAAGAACAAATTTGGGTTCAGTGTCCCTTTAACCTACTCTTACCACCTTGACCAGTTTGTCACAGTCTAGTCACTCCAGGCAAGCCTGAACCTTAGTTCAGTGGGTGCAAGGGTTAACAAACGCTCTCTAGTCTGTACTAAACCCAGAAAAATGCCAAAACTGCCCTTTAATGCCACCCACACTAAACTATCTCTGCTGCCACCACCATAAAGTGATGATAAATTCAGCATATTAACTTTCTTCAGTTTATTAAAGCATTTGTTGATAAATTTGCATTAGTACTCTCATTTTTCTTTTAAACATTGTATTTGCACTAAAAAAAATCAATTTTATTTATTTTCCACTGACATGTCTCCTAGCCGCCTCTGTGTAAAGTCCTCTTTTTCCAGAACATGACAGTCATCTGGTGCAGCCAATATGCACTTTACGCCCTATGTAGTTTATCAGCAGTACAGGTGAAACTCGAAAAATTAGAATATCGTGCAAAAGTTTTTATTTCACTAATGCAACTTAAATGGTGAAACTAATATATGAGAGACTCATTGTGTGTTGTTGTGTTTTTTTTTTTTTTTAAGATCTGATTTTCTTTTTTTCTTTTTTTTTTTGTGGATTTCCAAGACCAGCATTTGAAAGAGAAAGCAATTCTCTTTCAAACGAAGGGTCGTTGAGTCCTGTGGCTAGTAAGGGAGATAAGATTGAGGGGTTTGCATGTTTGCGGTCACATCACCAGCACTCCTATGTAGCTCAGGGAGTGCCACCCACTATGCCACCAGCGATTAAGCCTGAAGTTTAGGGGAATTGTTGATCCTGTGGTATGATCAGCTGTTCCCCTTCATGATGAAAATGTTTTGTTGTGCGCTCAGAGGCAGCAGTTTGCATGACGACCCATTCTCGTCAAGCAAGTGTTTGAATACAGATTGAACTGTTCCTGAGGCATAAATGCAGAGAAGCTTAAATGAACAGTAAAGTTAAAGGGACATGAAACCCAATTTTCTCTTGTAAGATGTATCGAGTCACCGGATTCATCCTTACTTGTGGGATATTCTCCTTCCCTACAGGAAGTGGCAAAGAGAGCACCCACAGCAGAGCTGTCTATATAGCTCCTCCCTTAGCTCCACCCCCAGTCATTCTCTTTGCCTACTCTAAGTACTTGGAAGGGCAGAGCGAGTGTGGTGACAAAAATGTTAGTTTTTTATTTCTCAAGCAAAAGTTTGTTATTTTAAATGGTACCGGTGTGTACTATATTTACTCTCTGGCAGAAAAGGGATGAAGATTTCTGCAAGGAGGATGATGATCTTAGCACTTTGTAACTAAGATCCACTGCTGTTCTCACAAGGGCTGAAGAGTACAGGAAAACTTCAGTTGGGGGAACAGTTTGCATGCTAAGCTGCATATGAGGTATGTTCTGTCTATATTTTTCTAGACAGACTGTGTTAATTCTAGAAAAGGCTGGCAATATTCCCATGAGGGAAGGGTAAGCTGTATTCAGACACTTGGATAGGAATTTCAGCTTGCATGAAGGGCTCATTAGTTACTGGTGACACTGTTCGGAAAAAACGTTTTTGTTTATTCAGTAAATGATGCAATTATAATGTTTTTTTGAATGGACTAAAGGGGTCGTGGCTTGTTTTGTTTTTTTTTAACCCACATGGTTAATTGAGACACTCTGGTGTTTTTCTGATAGGCATCAAAACATTGAGTGAGGTGGGAGGGGCCTATTTTCGCGCCTCAGTTGCGCAGTTTCTTTTCCTCAGAGACATCTAACTGCTTCTCCAGAGGTTCCTGCTGTGTTTGAGGGCTGTAAAAGAAGTTTTTTTCCCCACAAATTGTTCTGAAGGGCAGGTAGGAGCCACAGCAGAGCTGTGGCAAGGTGCTGAAAGTCCTTTTTACCGGTTTTGCCGTTTTTTCAATCCAGTTTTGCCATTAAGGGGTTAATTGTTTATTTGCATAGCTGTGCAAAGTTACTAAGGCTTTATGATGCTACTGTAAACATTTTGTTAAGTTTACTGCTTTTTTACACTGTTTTGCAGAATTTGTGCAGCTTTTTTTCTCTTAAAGGCACAGTACCATTTTAATTCTAAGTGTTATTTACTCTGATAGATTCGGTAGAAATGAAAATATTTCTGACGGAGGTCAGAAAATCAAAACTCTTAACCACTTGCCGAGCTCTTCATTCCATTCCTCGGCCATCAGTGGCTCAGTGTATGGAGGTAATCGGACTCATGGTAGCGGCAATGGACATAGTTCCTTTTGCCTGCCTACACCTCAGACCACTGCAACTATGCATGCTCAAACAGTGGAATGGGGATTATGCAGATTTATCTCCTCAACTGCATCTGGACCAGGAGACCAGAGATTCTCTTCTCTGGTGATTGTCTCAGGACCACCTGTCTCAGGGAATGTACTTCCGCAGGCCAGAGTGGCTCATTGTAACGACAGGTGCCAGCCTGCTAGGCTGGGGTGCAGTCTGGAACTCCCTGAAAGCACAGGGCTTATGGTCTCGGGAGGAATCTCTTCTTCCGATAAACATTCTAGAACTGAGAGCGATATTCAATGCGCTTCAGGTGTGGCCTCAGCTTCCTGCAGCCAAATTCATCAGGTTTCAGTCGGACAACATCACGACTGTAGCTTATAGCAATCATCAAGGAGTTCTCTAGCGATGATGGAGGTAACTAAAATAATCCGATGGGCAGAGGATCACTCTTGCCATCTCTCAGCAATCCACATCCCCGGAGTAGTGAACTGGGAGGCGGATTTCCTAAGTCGTCAGACTTTTCATCAGGGGGAGTGGGAACTCCATCCGTAGGTATTTGCCCAGCTGATTCAGCTATAGGGCACACCAGAATTGGATCTGATGGCGTCCCGTCAGAATGCCAAACTTTCTCGTTACGGGTCCAGGTCCCGGGATCCCAAGGCGGTACTGATAGATGCTCTAGCAGTGCCTTGGTCCTTCAATCTGGCCTATGTATTTCCACCGTTTCCTCTCCTCCCACGTCTGGTTGCAGGAGAGAGCTTCTGTGATTCTGATAGCACCTGCATGGCCACGCAGGACTTGGTATTCAGACCTAGTGGACATGTCCTCGGTTCCACCGTGGACTCTGCCAATGAGGCGGGACCTTCTAATCCAAGGCCCGTTCATGCATCCAAATCTAATTTCTCTGCGTCTGACTGCTTGGAGATTGAACGCCTGATTTTATCAAAGCGTGGTTTCTCTGAATCGGTCATTGATACCCTGATTCAGGCTAGAAAGCCTGTCACCAGGAAGATTTATCATAAGATTTGGCGCAAATATCTTTATTGGTGTGATTCCAAAGGTTACTCGTGGAGTAAGATTAGGATTCCTAGAATATTGTCTTTGCTCCAAGAAGGTTTGGAGAAGGGATTATCTGCTAGTTCTCTTAAAGGTCAAATACCTGCTTTGTCTATTCTACTTCACAAACGTCTGGCAGATGTCCCAGACGTTAAAGCATTTAGTCAGGCTTTGGTCAGAATCAAGCCTGTATTTAAACCTGTTGCTCCGCCATGGAGCCTAAACTTAGTTCTTAAAGTTCTTCAAGGGGTTCCGTTTGAACCTATGCATTCCATAGATATTAAGCTTCTATCTTGGAAAGTTTTGTTTTTTTAGTTGCTATCTCTTCGGCTCGAAGAGTTTCTGAGCTATCTGCTTTACAATGTGATTCCCCTTACCTTGTTTTCCATGCAGATAAGGTGGTTTTACGTACCAAACCTGGGTTTCTTCCTAAGGTTGTTTCTAATAAGAATATCAATCAAGAGATTGTGGTTCCTTCTTTATGTCCTAATCCTTAATCTAAGAAGGAACGTCTGTTACACAATCTTGATGTGGTTCGTGCTTTAAAATTCTACTTACAAGCAACTAAAGATTTCCGTCAAACATCTTCTTTGTTGTTTATTCTGGTAAACGGAGAGGTCAAAGGGCTACGGCTACCTCATTCCTTTTGGCTGAAAAGCATCATCCATTTGGCCTATGAGACTGCTGGACGGCAGCCTCCTGAAAGGATTACTGCTCATTCTACTAGAGCTGTGGCTTCCACATGGGCTTTTAAAAATGAGGCTTCTGTTGAACAGATTTGTAAGGCGGCGACTTGGTCTTCGCTTCATACTTTTTCAAAATTTTCCAAATTCGATACTTTTGCTTCTTCGGTGGCTATTTTTGGGAGAAAGGTTCTACAAGCAGTGGTGCTTTCCTTTTAAGGTCCCTGTCTTGTCCCTCCCTTCATCCGTGTCCTAAAGCTTTGGTATTGGTATCCCACAAGTATGGATGAATCCGTGGACTCGATACATCTTACAAGAGAAAACATAATTTCTGCTTACCTGATAAATTTATTTCTCTTGTGATGTATCGAGTCCACGGCCCGCCCTGTTTTTTAAGACAGGCATATATATTTTTATTTTTAAACTTTCAGTCACCACTGCACCCTATGGTTTCTCCTTTTTCTTCCTAGCCTTCGGTCGAATGACTTGGGGGTGGAGCTAAGGGGGGAGCTATATAGGCAGCTCTGCTGTGGGTGCTCTCTTTGCCACTTCCTGTAGGGGAGGAGAATATCCCACAAGTAAGGATGAATCCGTGGACTTGATGCATCACAAGAGAAATAAATTTATCAGGTAAGCATAAATTATGTTTTTTTCACTCATAAAGATTGAGAAAGAGGTAACTCTAATTATATTAATGGATAAATGCATTTATTAGTTTTTGTATTTTATGAAGTTTGTAGTTTGATCGTAATGTAAACAGTGTCTCTCAAGCAGAAGGTGGTTTTACATGCACTTGCATCATAAGGTGTTATCTATTGAAACTTTTGCAATATAAGCTTTTTAATATCAGTTTAACTTATATTTTGGGAAAAGCAATGTTAGTAAAGTTATATTATTTATTTGATTAATAATATATGTTCCCCCTAATTTTAAGGCAGGTACACAGACTTTCAACCGTGCAATGCTATTCAATGTTGGCTTTAAAGAAGCTATGAAAGACAGAAGTTGGGACTGTGTGATCTTTCATGATGTGGATCACATTCCTGAAAATGATCGAAATTATTATGGATGTGGAGAAATGCCACGTCATTTTGCATCAAAACTTGACAAATATATGTACATGTAAGTGATCATGTTCCTTCCAGTTCTGTTAATTGTTGCTACTCATTGCTTCCCACATTCTCTGGCAGTTTATGGTGTAGAAATCATGTGTGACTGCTGGTTCTTATGAAAGTAACCAAAACACTGCCCAATAAAGTTGCTATAATGATAATAGTCTCCTAAAGACAAGTTTGCCCTCAAACTGTGTTTATATCTTTCACCTCACTTGTGGATCTTCATTACATAATACAAATCAGAATAGGATAAGATAAAAAGGTCTACCGGAAAATCCCATATATCCGCTGTAGAAAACTTGGCAATCCAAAAGACAAGACTCTAGGCCACTCCTCTGACCTGGTCAGGCTATACCAATAGTATGTTCTTTGACAGGCAAACAAGGGAGAGAAGGTGCCACATTGAATATTATCTTCTAAACAACAGAATAAAAATGAAATTGGAAATAAAATCATAAGTGTACATCCCTTCCCAGTACACACACCCACACACATATATATATTTATATATATTCAGCCTCTGTTAGTCCACTAATGCTTTTCACATAGCAGATTTTTCCTGAAGTATATCAGTCTGATAATAAGGTCAGTTCAACCCTAAAATACCAGGCAATCCCCCTCTGAAGAAGGAACATGGCAACCCCAGATGATCTTTTTGTCTTTCATTGGGCCTCGACAGTGAGGTGTAACCATGTTCCTCTAAGCACATTGAGCAAGGAGTCCTAAGGGCGATGAGGGAAACCAGACATGGGTTCTTTGCTCAATGTGCTTAGAGAAATATGGCTGCACCTCACTGAAGAGGCCCCGCGAAGGCCAAAACGATCGTCTGTTGCTATGTTTCTTGTTCAGAGAAGGATTTATTTTGGGGCTGGACTGACCTTGTTAGGCAGGATCAGACTGATGTACTTCAGGAGATTTCTCTGTGAAAACTCCCAGGTGTTAAATCACTATAAAGCAAGCTATTTTGCTGCTGTTTGTTCCTGAGAGAGCACTTCTCTTTTTGTATGCATCTGTATTATGCCCCCGGGGAAGTCTCCCAAAGAGTGATGGGGGAAACCAGATGTGGACTCCTTGCCTAATGTGCTTAGAGAAATATGGCTGCACCTCACTGACAAGGCCCAATGAAGGCAAAACAATCATCTGGGGTTGCCATGTTCCTGATCTGACTTTGCTGGGTGGGATCAGACTGATATACTTCAGGAGAGTTTCTTTCTTTCTCTATTTCTTTCTCTTTTCTTTCCTAAGACATGGAGAGTCCACAACATCATTTCAATTACTAGTGGGATATTCACTCCTGGCTAGCAGGATGAGGCAAAGAGCACCCCAGCAGAGGTTCACTCTTGCCATCTATCAGCTATCCATATCCCAGGAGTAGAGAACTGGGAGGCGGATTTTCTAAGTCGGCAGACTTTTCATCCGGGGGAGTGGGAACTCCATCCGGAAGTGTTTGCACAGTTGATTCAACGTTGAGGCAAACCAGAATTGGATCTCATGGTGTCTCATCAGAACGCCAAGCTTCCACCGTTTCCTCTGCTCCCTCGTCTGATTGCCAAGATCAAGCAGGAGAAAGCTTCGGTGATTTTGATAGCACCTGCGTGGCCACGCAGGACTTGATATGCAGATCTGGTGGACATGTCATCCCTTCCACCATGGACTCTACCGCTGAGACAGGACCTTCTACTTCAGGGTCCTTTCAACCATCCAAATCTAATTTCTCTGCGTCTGATTGCTTGGAGATTGAACGCTTGATTTTATCAAAACGCAGTTTCTCCGAGTCAGTCATTGATACCTTAATTCAGGCTCGAAAGCCTGTCACCAGGAAAATCTATCATAAGATATGGTGTAAATATCTTCATTGGTGTGAATCCAAGGGTTACTCATGGAGTAAAGTCAGGATTCCCAGGATATTATCTTTTCTCCAAGAGGGATTGGAGAAGGGATTGTCAGCTAGTTCCTTAAAGGGACAGATTTCTGCTCTGTCTATTCTTTTGCACAAGCATCTGGCGGATGTTTCAGGCGTTTTGTCAGGCTTCAGTTAGAATCAAGCCTGTGTTTAAACCTGTTGCTCCGCCATGGAGTTTAAATTTAGTTCTTAAGGTTCTTCAAGGGGTTCCGTTTGAACCTCTGCATTCCATAGATATCAAGCTTTTATCTTGGAAAGTTCTGTTTTTAGTAGCTATTTCTTCGGCTCGAAGAGTTTCAGAGTTATCTGCCTTACAGTGTGATTCCCCTTATCTGGTCTTCCATGCAGAGAAGGTAGTTTTGCGTACCAAACCTGGGTTTCTTCCTAAGGTGGTATCTAATAAGAATATCAATCAGGAGATTGTTGTTCCGTCACTGTGTCCTAATCCTTCTTCAAAGACGGAACGTCTATTACATATTCTTGACGTGGTTCGTGCTTTAAAGTTTTATTTACAAGCTACTAAGGATTTTCGTCAAACATCAGCATTGTTTGTTGTTTACTCTGGACAGAGAAGAGGCCAAAAGGCTTCAGCAACTTCTCTTTCCTTTTGGTTAAGAAGTATAATCTGCTTATCTTATGAGACTGCTGGCCAGCAGCCTCCTGTAAGAATTACAGCTCATTCCACTAGAGCAGTGGCTTCCACATGGGCTTTTAAAAATGAGGCTTCTGTTGAACAGATTTGCAAGGCGGCAACTTGGTCTTCGCTCCATGCTTTTTCTAAATTCTACAAATTTGATACTTTTGCTTCTTCGGAGGCTATTTTTGGGAGAAAGGTCTTACAGGCAGTGGTGCCTTCCGTTTAAGCACCTGCCTTGTCCCTCCCTTCATCCGTGTCCTAAAGCTTTGGTATTGGTATCCCACAAGTAATGGATGATCCGTGGACTGGATACACCTTACAAGAGAAAACGAAATTTATGCTTACCTGATAAATTTATTTCTCTTGTGGTGTATCCAGTCCACGGCCCGCCCTGTCTTTTTAAGGCAGGTGTTTTTTAAATTTTTAAACTACAGTCACCACTGCACCCTATAGTTTCTCCTTTCTCTTGCTTGTCTTCGTTCGAATGACTGGGAGGTGGCAGTTAGGGGAGGAGCTATATAGACAGCTCTGCTGTGGGTGATCCTCTTGCAGCTTCCTGTTGGGAAGGAGAATATCCCACAAGTAATGGATGATCCGTGGACTGGATACACCACAAGAGAAATACATTTATCAGGTAAGCATAAATTTCGTTTTTCTTATGGGCTGCTGTATTGCCAGATTGTAACTGATTATTCTCTGCTGAGTTTTACTATTGCACGCTTTTAGTTGTTGCACAGTTTCTTGTGCTGCCGCTCACGTGACGGCCCGCTCTTCTGTTTGGACACGAAGCTGTGTCATTCTCAGTGAGTTCGCTTCTGTGGCGGCTGTGGAGACCTTGTTGGAGCTCTTGATTTGGTTGTTTTCAGCTTCTCGTGCTTACGGTAGGGCACCTCAGTCTGAATGAGGTGTATTTTTTTTTTTTTTATTATTTATTTATACACATTTAGCGTTTTTGCACTTTGAAGGATTACAGTTCCTTCTTAAAGTGACAGTGCATTTCAGTATTTATTTTTGGGGCAATATCTTAGCCATGGACACGGAACAGTAGTCTGCTTCCTCTGATAAATGTTTATTATGTTTTGAGACCCAAATTGTTTTGCCTATGCAATTTTGATCTTCATGTTTGGCTAGAACTCTAAAACGTAAAGATAAAAAACTCCCTTCTGAGCCTACTGTCTCTCAGGATGATGCTGTTCAGGATATGCCACAGCTTTCTACTCAAATGTCCCAAGCCTCAATGGTTTCACATACAGTGCTCTGCGGTTCCTCTGAGTCTCCTGGAGGCGTGTATTTGCCTGTAGATTTTGCTGCACAGATATCTTCTGCAGTGTCTGCGGCCTTATCTGCTTTTCCCATTGCGGGTAAGCGCAAGAGGAAATCAAGGCATATCTCTACTTGTAAGGTGTCTGCTCCATCATCTGCGATGGTTGACCTTCCTCATAAGTCAGATGAAAAGGGTTCCTCAGTAGCTTCTGAGGGTGAGATCTCAGATTTTAACAGTGTAAATCTTCTGACTTATTCTGAAGAAGTAAATTTCAGATTTAAGCTTGAACACCCAGGGGGTGACACCAAAAAAAAAAAAAAAAAACCAATTTATTGAAATACAATGTTGAGATGCATAGATTTTTTTTTTATTAGAGGGGCTGGCATTTGTGAACATTGGTGGGACTGGGGAAGTTGTAGACACACAATTTTTTTGCCCCTTGAGCCAGTGCTGCAATTTCAACATAGTTTTCCCGGTTGCTTTTGCTTGTTTGTACTTTGCTTCTCCCCTGCCCAATTTCTCTATGAATGTTGTGGGCATGCCGTGGGGCTTGCAAAGTTGCGCTGCTAGCCTAAACCTGCCTGCCTATCTGTGCTCACTGCTCAGTGACATGTGGAGCAGTGGAGTCACTCACTGCTGTGCTGTCTCTCTAAACGGGAACTGGCAAATCATGAGGGGATGCCTGGCACCTGACCGCATGACTGTTTGACACTGTCTTTAAAGTGAAGGAGCCACGTATGATGCCCACCAGACCATTACGGTTACGGTACACTAAGTGCACACTGAACAGGTAGGAGGGCGGGCGGGGGTCTGGGGGTGGGCAGACTGCAGAGGTGATTGGCTATAAGAAGCGGTAGGCACGCGGCCCGGGGCTGTGCACTGACAGACTTGGAACAGAGTCAGATAGCAGAATTTTCATAGTTTGCACCTAAAACATTTCTTTAGTGATTTATTTTTAGAGTGCTCTGTTTATCTTTCATTTGATGCTCTGCTGAGCCAGGGAGCAGCTCTAGGCATGCGCTTTATAATTAATGCAGTGCAGTTTACATATTTTGTAAGTGTGTGTCTGAGTGTGTTTCCGAGTGTTTGTGTGTGCATCTGAGTATGTTTTTAAGTGTGTCTGAGTGTTTGTATGTGTGTGTGCCTGTGTTTTTGTGTGTGTCTGCTTTCTGGGGGGGTGACACCATAACTTACCGCACCGGGTGACACCAACCCTAGTGACGCCACTGCTCTCAAACTGGCCAATTCCTTTATCTCTGATGCCAACATTCAAGTAATTAGACTAGGAGCCAAGATGTCTGGCTTAGCTGTTTTAGCTTGCAGGGCTCTGTGGCTAAAATCTTGGTCAGCTGATGTTACATCCAAGTCCAAGCTCCTGTCGTTGGCTTACAAGGGTAAGACCCTTTTTGGTCCTGGTCTGACGGAGATAATTTCTAAAATTACAGGTGGAAAGGGGTCTTTTCTACCATAGGACAAGAAAAATAGACCTAAGGGGCACCAAAATTCTATTTTTCGTTCCTTTCAAAGGGTCTACAGCGTGACCTCAGACAGCGCTTTTATGCGCTTGTCGCAAACATGCTATGTCTAACCTTAGGTATGTTGAAGTTATCATTTGCAGGTTCAGTAATATGTTTTCTTGTTGTATATACAAGTGAAACCATTGTTCCTTTCTCCTCTCTCTCTACTCCCTCCCCTTCTTGGCTCTTACTTTTGTCTCCTAGCTCCTTTTTTTTTTTTTTTTTTTTTTCTCTCTCTTTTTCTCTTTCTCTCAATTAGTATCTTACTTGGACAAAATCACAGATCCCACCTCCTGACAATGTGGCCTAAAATCCAACCTATATAACATGTGTGTACACACCACACATCAAACAAAAAAGAAAGGAGTAGCGATCCTCCTCAGGAGGAATATAGCTTATCCCCCAATTGTAATTGATACCGATCCAGAAGGCAGATATGTAATTATAGTATGTGAACTAGACGATGTGATATGTACCCTTGTGAACATACAGTATATGCCCCGAACGAGAAGCAGGGATCCTTCGTACAGCAAGTGTTGCAACGTGTTACACAGATTGGACAAGGCCCTCTCCTGATAGTTGGAAGTTTTAATATCACTTGGGACCCTCAGGTAGACCAAATACACCCCAAGAAATTTAAACCTGACTGTAAAATAGTACTGGAATCCAAGAAATTCCAAAACATCATGAAACAACATTACTTATTTGACTCATGGAGATGTCTGAATACCAATATCAGAGACTATGCGTTCTTCTCCAAAGCTCATAATTCCTACTCCCGGATTGATACCTTCTTTCTTATGGTCACTTGATAAAATTTCCCAAGCATATATTTCGGTGTGCCCATGGTCAGATTATGATATGGTCACAATTACCCTATGCCTTTCTCAACGTGAAAGGGGGGCGACCCTAGCACAGTTATTCGGGGAATTGAGGACCCTAGAAAGGGAAAATAAGGACAATCCTGATAATAGATTGGCTGCTCGCATAGGTGAAGTGCGCTCGGAAATAACAGGTAAAGAACTACACAGAGTCCAGGACAATGTCCTTAGATGTAAACAATTATTTTATTACCAAGGAAACAGGGCTGATAGGCTTTTGGCAACTAAGCTCAGGGCTAGACTCAAATCGTCCCGAATTAAAAAATTAAAACTAGTGAACGGAGTAGTTTATTCCCCGAAAGAGATTAAGTGTTTAGGACCTATTACAACAATTTATACAATATTGGGAAACAGGAGGAAATAGAACTAGCTGATCGCCCAGTTATTTCTAGGTTTTTGGAATCCCTAAAAATCCACAAATTAGCTCAAGACTGAGTTGAACAACTATCTGAACCTATTAGTACCTTAGAAATTAAATCTGCGATTAATCAATTAAAGCTTCACAAGACCCCAGGCCCAGACGGTTTCTCCCCCCTGTTCTATAAAACTTTAGTAATATCCTTGCTTCCTTCTTACAGAGGCTCTTTGCCAGAACTTTTGATTCAGGCTCGCTACTCCCTGAATTCCTAGAGGCCAATATTCTCACAATACCAAAAGACGGTAAGGACCCCCAGTTATGTTCTAGCTACCGACACATATCGTTCATCAACATAGATGTTAAGTTGTTCGACAAAATTCTAGCTTTCAGACTCCGTAAATTACTACCTGAAGTTATCCACAGGGATCAAGTAGGTTTCACTATTCATAGACAAGGTTCAGATAGTACGAGGAGACTCCTAAATATATTGAGAGGCTCATAGATTAGGCCTTCCACTATTGACCCTATCGTTCGATGCTGAGAAAACATTTGATAGGGCCTGGTGGGAATATATGAATGAAGTTATGGGGAACATGGGTATACCGAAAGAATTCCAAACAGCGATTGGAGCTTTATACTCCAATCCCACAGCCATGAGTGAGAGAGCTGGGTTTCTGTTCTAATCTATTCTCCTTTAGTAATGAGACCCAGCAGGGGTGCCCCCTGTCCCCACTCTTGTTCACCATGGCCATTGAGCCTCTAGCAATCGCGATTAGGCAGAATCCTGATATAAAGGGTCTATACCTGCATGGTAAACTCCAGAAGTTGCGTCTCTTTGCGGATGACCTAACGGTTTTTCCGTAGGATCCATCTAATTCCCTGCCCTATCTCCTAGATCTCTTCAAATTCTTCGGTACTCTATCTTTCTACAAACTAAATGTAGATAAGACGGAAGCAAACCCCCTAAATCTCCCTGAAATTCAAACTAGAGGCCTTCGGAAGCGATATTCTTTCAAATGGAACCGAGATAGAATCAAACACTTAGGAGTGCACCTCTTGCATGACCGAAGAGTGTTGTCAAGCGGAATTAATCCCACGTTTTACAATCCTTAAAACATGATGTTACATTCCCCAGATATAGAGAGATATGGATGGGGAGAATCTCTGCTTTCAAGATGATTTGGCTCCCGAAGCTCTCCTACCGTTTCCGATGCTTGCCCCTAAGAGTACCAAAAGTATTACTAGATCAATTCCAATCGCTTTTGAACACTTTTATGTTTGGGTTAATACCAAGCCCTGTATATCCCACAATATCCTTCAGGCACCCATTGATAAGGGGGGTTGGGGCTGCCAAGCCTGAAATGTTATTACGATGCAGCAATGTTGACGCACATAACTAACTGGCGAGGATCTGGGGAACGTCCCAGATGGTACAAGATAGAACAAGCATCTCTCCCAGGTGCTATTTACTTGCAGGATCTCCCATACCTGCCTCAGTATTGCTTAGTCAAATTTTCGATTACCTACGCTGTTTTAATTGATAGCTTATGCCATGCTTTTAAACAAAGACATTTCCCCCAGGTGGCCCCCCACCCATCCCCAATTCACAGCATCAGAGGCCTGGTATTAGGACTCCCTGAGTCTAATCCTAATCTATGGGAAATCCCTAACCTTCACACCATAGCGGATCTCTATGACAGAACTCAGTGGCTTTCATATGCCAAGTTCAACCTAAAATTTAGTATCCCTCAGAAACTCGTATTTGAATCAATGCGTTACCGCTCCATTATACATAACTGGGGATTCACTTCCTCAGCCCCTAGATGCTGACTTTATGGGAAGTAAGATGGAAGGCAGGGCTACATGGACAGAGACCTATGACAGTTCATTATAGATGTTTACTAGATTCCCTGACATTGCGTAAGACCCACAACATCTTAGCATGGGAAAGAGAGTTTGGATCCGTGATCGAACCGAAGGGATGGGAAACAGCTATTGCACTAACTAAGGCAGCGATAAACTGTGTCACACTGTTTGAGCTTTATTACAAACTACTGACTAAATGGCACTGGGTACCTACCAGATTGTGCAGACTCTCGTACACTAACTCAGACATGTGTTGGAGGGAATGTGGGAATAGGGGAGATGATATACATATATGGTGGGACTGACCACACCTATAAGATTTTTGGAGAGCTGTATAAGACCTCTGTTTGAAACTGGGCCTCCTAGCAGTTAGGAGCCCTGAGAAATGCTTGCTACATCTAGGACTTCCTAAAAGCGAAAAACACCTATTTGTATACATTATGATGGCAACCAAACTGTCTCTAGCGAGACACTGGAAGCAACAAGTGGCTCCTCCGATACACAAGGTATTAGAAATCGTTGACTATATTAGACGCATGGAGGAAGTAGTGTCAATAAATATAGGTACCTTAGACTTTATTCAAGGGTCTGGGAACCCTGGAACTCTCTTTATACAAAACTAAAAACACAGCAGTGAACAGTCTACACTCACATACTAGGTACTTTTGAGAGATTCCCCATTCCCTTTTTTTTTTTTTTTTTGGATTCTCTTCTCCGCTCTGGGCCTGGTCTTTTCCTTCCCTCCCTCCCCATTCCCTCATTTCCCCCATTCCCTCATTCCCCCCGTCTATCTTACAGGTAATATGCAGAACTGACGTCACTGCAAATATCTCCCTTTATGTAATGGTTAGCTAATGTTTGCTCATAATTCTGTTATTTATGTACTGATCTTTAAATTGGATTATGTTTACAGATCAGTGCAGTATTTGTTGAATTATTCATAGAAATAGAAATTAATCTATTATATGCTGCACAAAAAAAGAAAAATAGGCCTATATCAGGATGGACTCTGATAACTGGACAACTGTTTCTTTGTCAATCTGTTTACTATGTAAAATAGAAAAGTAATTACTACCTTGTCTAGTTGTACAGTTTATTTCTTGTTTCATTTAACAAAGATATATTTTGCCTTAAATAAAGATTATAAATAAAAGAAAAAAATCTAATTTTCGTTCCTTGCATAACTTCAAAGGACAAAAGTCCTCCTTTTCCTCCTCCAAGCCAGAGCAGGCCAAGTCCTCTTGGAGATCCAATCAGCCTTGGAAAAAGGGAAATCGGTCAAAGAAGCCTTCATTTGAGGCTAAATCAGCATGAAGGGTCTGCCCCCGGTCCGGTATTGGATCAAGTGGGGGGCAGACTTTACTTTTTTTTGTCAAGCTTTGATACGCGATGTCCCAGATCCTTGGGCTGTGGAAATAGTATCTCAGGGTTACAAAATAGGATTCAAGACTTGTCCTCTCAGGGGCAGATTCATCCTTTTAAGATTATCTGCAGACCAAGTAAAAAGAGAGGCATTCTTAAGCTGTGTTCAGGACCTTTCCTCCCTGGGAGTGATTATTCCAGTTCCGGTAAGGGAACAGGGTCAAGGATTCTATTCAAATCTGTTTGTGGTTCCCAAAAATAGAGGGAACTTTTCGTCCCATTTTAGACCTGAAAGGTCTCAACAAATTTCTCAGGGTGCCGTCCTTCAAGATGGAAAACATTTGTTCCATTCTTTTTTTGGTACAAGAGGGTCAGTTCATGACGACCATAGACCTGAAGGACACTTGTCTTCATGTTCCCATTCACAGGGCTCATCACCAGTTCCTGAGATTTGCTTTTCTAGACGAGCACTTTCAGTTTGTTGCTCTTCCATTGCCACAGCTTCCAAAACTTTCACAACGGTTCTGGGGGCTCTTTTGGCAGTCGTCAGGTCTTGGTTCTGGCGTCATCTTTTCAACTAGCAAACTCTCATACAGAGAGATCTTGTTGTCTTTTCTACGTTCCCACGGACATTCAAAGTATTGAAAAAAATAAGATTTAAATCTTAGTAATGAAAGGTGTACTGACTTTTGTTGAATTGAGATCCTACTGTGAGGTCTGTATTTTAATATAGTAAACCTTAACTGTTGGTTTTGAGTTTTACATAAGATTAAATAAATACCCTACTCTTCAACTTAGAAGTAATACAATTAATTTACGTAATATTGCACAGGGGTGTACTCAGTTCTGTTGTATAATGTATGCTTGTGAATGTATATGTGTGGCATTTGAATGTCCTGTTCCTCTGACCAGTACCCAATTTACAGTCTGATGTCTATTTGCATCTAATTTAAAGACATGCATTTTTTTTTTCATTACTAAATTGACATCCCCAGCTCTTAAAATTCATTTATAGGTAGGTGTATTTTGTTTCTTCAGTTTTTCACTCCAAGATTTTGTACACTCTACTGTGTCTGACATGTTGATGGCTATGCCTCCTCCAAATAAAGCTCAGTTTCTGATAATCCCTCATTTATCTTATCTGATTTAAATCTGTCTGTTAAGTTGCATGTTTCAGACTCTTTTTTATCTGATTTGTCGTCAGAGGCTGAGGTATTTTCATATGATCAGGAGTCTGTTTCTGTTCAAGATACAGAATCATAGTTTTTTTTTTTTCTTTCTTTTTTAATTTGTAGAGGATCCTAAGGTTCCTAAAGTAAAGTCTGTTATTAAGTCGTTTTTTTTAAACCTACTGCTAAGTCACTGGAGGTATTCCAGTTCCTGATGTTATCTTTAAAATATTCTCTTAGAGAGACAGTCTACACCAGAATATGTATTGTTTTAAAAGATGGGCAATTTCTTTATTACCCATTCCCCAGTTTTGCATAACCAACAGTTATATTAATAAACTTTTTACCTCTATGAATACCTTGTATCTAAGCATCTTCTGACAGCTCCCTGATAAACTGACTTTTTCTCCAACATAGGTGTGTCCGGTCCACGGCGTCATCCTTACTTGTGGGATATTCTCTTCCCCAACAGGAAATGGCAAAGAGCCCAGCAAAGCTGGTCACATGATCCCTCCTAGGCTCCGCCTACCCCAGTCATTCTCTTTGCCGTTGTACAGGCAATCTCCACGGAGATGGCTTAGAGTTTTTTAGTGTTTAACTGTAGTTTTTATTATTCAATCAAGAGTTTGTTATTTTAAAATAGTGCTGGTATGTACTATTTACTCAGAAACAGAAAAGAGATGAAGATTTCTGTTTGTATGAGGAAAATGATTTTAGCAACCGTTACTAAAATCCATGGCTGTTCCACACAGGACTGTTGAGAGGAATTAACTTCAGTTGGGGGAACAGTGAGCAGTCTCTTGCTGCTTGAGGTATGACACATTCTAACAAGACGATGTAATGCTGGAAGCTGTCATTTTCCCTATGGGATCCGGTAAGCCATGTTTATTAAGATAGTAAATAAGGGCTTCACAAGGGCTTATTAAGACTGTAGACTTTTTCTGGGCTAAATCGATTCAATTTAGCCTTGAGGAATCATTTAATCTGGGTATTTTGATAAGATTATATCGGCAGGCACTGTTTTAGACACCTTATTCTTTAGGGGCTTTCCCAAATCATAGGCAGAGCCTCATTTTCGCGCCGGTGTTGCGCACTTGTTTTTGAGAGGCATGACATGCAGTCGCATGTGTGAGGAGCTCTGATACATAGAAAAGACTTTCTGAAGGCGTCATTTGGTATCGTATTCCCCTTTGGGCTTGGTTGGGTCTCAGCAAAGCAGATACCAGGGACTGTAAAGGGGTTAAAGTTAAAAACGGCTCCGGTTCCGTTATTTTAAGGGTTAAAGCTTCCAAATTTGGTGTGCAATACTTTTAAGGCTTTAAGACACTGTGGTGAAATTTTGGTGAATTTTGAACAATTCCTTCATATTTTTTCGCAATTGCAGTAATAAAGTGTGTTCAGTTTAAAATTTAAAGTGACAGTAACGGTTTTATTTTAAAACGTTTTTTGTACTTTGTTATCAAGTTTATGCCTGTTTAACATGTCTGAACTACCAGATAGACTGTGTTCTGAATGTGGGGAAGCCAGAGTTCCTTCTCATTTAATTAAATGTGATTTATGTGACAATGACAATGATGCCCAAGATGATTCCTCAAGTGAGGGGAGTAAGCATGGTACTGCATCATTCCCTCCTTCGTCTACACGAGTCTTGCCCACTCAGGAGGCCCCTAGTACATCTAGCGCGCCAATACTCCTTACTATGCAACAATTAACGGCTGTAATGGATAATTCTGTCAAAAACATTTTAGCCAAAATGCACACTTATCAGCGTAAGCGCGACTGCTCTGTTTTAGATACTGAAGAGCATGACGACGCTGATAATAATGGTTCTGAAGGGCCCCTAAACCAGTCTGATGGGGCCAGGGAGGTTTTGTCTGAGGGAGAAATTACTGATTCAGGGAACATTTCTCAACAAGCTGAACCTGATGTGATTACGTTTAAATTTAAGTTGGAACATCTCCGCATTCTGCTTAAGGAGGTATTATCCACTCTGGATGATTGTGACAAGTTGGTCATCCCAGAGAAACTATGTAAAATGGACAAGTTCCTAGAGGTCCCGGGGCTCCCAGAAGCTTTTCCTATACCCAAGCGGGTGGCGGACATTGTAAATAAAGAATGGGAAAGGCCCGGTATTCCTTTCGTCCCTCCCCCCATATTTAAAAAATTGTTTCCCATGGTCGACCCCAGAAAGGACTTATGGCAGACAGTCCCCAAGGTCGAGGGAGCGGTTTCCACTTTAAACAAACGCACCACTATACCCATAGAAGATAGTTGTGCTTTCAAAGATCCTATGGATAAAAAATTAGAAGGTTTACTTAAAAAGATGTTTGTTCAGCAGGGTTACCTTCTACAACCAATTTCATGCATTGTCCCTGTCGCTACAGCCGCGTGTTTCTGGTTCGATGAGCTGGTAAAGGCGGTCGATAGTGATTCTCCTCCTTATGAGGAGATTATGGACAGAATCAATGCTCTCAAATTGGCTAATTCTTTCACCCTAGACGCCACTTTGCAATTGGCTAGGTTAGCGGCTAAGAATTCTGGGTTTGCTATTGTGGCGCGCAGAGCGCTTTGGTTGAAATCTTGGTCAGCTGATGCGTCTTCCAAGAACAAGCTACTTAACATTCCTTTCAAGGGGAAAACGCTGTTTGGCCCTGACTTGAAAGAGATTATCTCTGATATCACTGGGGGTAAGGGCCACGCCCTTCCTCAGGATCGGCCTTTCAAGGCCAAAAATAAACCTAATTTTCGTCCCTTTCGTAGAAACGGACCAGCCCAAAGTGCTACGTCCTCTAAGCAAGAGGGTAATACTTCTCAAGCCAAGCCAGCTTGGAGACCAATGCAAGGCTGGAACAAGGGAAAGCAGGCCAAAAAACCTGCCACTGCTACCAAGACAGCATGAAATGTTGGCCCCCGATCCGGGACCGGATCTGGTGGGGGGCAGACTCTCTCTCTTCGCTCAGGCTTGGGCAAGAGATGTTCTGGATCCTTGGGCGCTAGAAATAGTCTCCCAAGGTTATCTTCTGGAATTCAAGGGGCTTCCCCCAAGGGGGAGGTTCCACAGGTCTCAGTTGTCTTCAGACCACATAAAAAGACAGGCATTCTTACGTTGTGTAGAAGACCTGTTAAAAATGGGAGTGATTCATCCTGTTCCATTAAAAGAACAAGGGATGGGGTTCTACTCCAATCTGTTCATAGTTCCCAAAAAAGAGGGAACGTTCAGACCAATCTTAGATCTCAAGATCTTAAACAAGTTTCTCAAGGTTCCATCGTTCAAAATGGAAACCATTCGAACAATTCTTCCTTCCATCCAGGAAGGTCAATTCATGACCACGGTGGATTTAAAGGATGCGTATCTACATATTCCTATCCACAAGGAACATCATCGGTTCCTAAGGTTCGCATTCCTGGACAAGCATTACCAGTTCGTGGCGCTTCCTTTCGGATTAGCCACTGCTCCAAGGATTTTCACAAAGGTACTAGGGTCCCTTCTAGCTGTGCTAAGACCAAGGGGCATTGCTGTAGTACCTTACTTGGACGACATTCTGATTCAAGCGTCTTCCCTTCCTCAAGCAAAGGCTCACACGGACATCGTCCTGGCCTTTCTCAGATCTCACGGATGGAAAGTGAACGTGGAAAAGAGTTCTCTATCTCCGTCAACAAGGGTCCCCTTCTTGGGAACAATAATAGACTCTTTAGAAATGAGGATTTTTCTGACAGAGGCCAGAAAAACAAAACTTCTAGACTCTTGTCGGATACTTCATTCCGTTCCTCTTCCTTCCATAGCGCAGTGCATGGAAGTGATAGGATTGATGGTAGCGGCAATGGACATAGTTCCTTTTGCGCGCATTCATCTAAGACCATTACAACTGTGCATGCTCAGTCAGTGGAATGGGGACTATACAAACTTGTCTCCGAGGATACAAGTAAATCAGAGGACCAGAGACTCACTCCGTTGGTGGCTGTCCCTGGACAACCTGTCACAAGGGATGACCTTCCGCAGACCAGAGTGGGTCATTGTCACGACCGACGCCAGTCTGATGGGCTGGGGCGCGGTCTGGGGATCCCTGAAAGCTCAGGGTCTTTGGTCTCGGGAAGAATCTCTTCTACCGATAAATATTCTGGAACTGAGAGCGATATTCAATGCTCTCAAGGCTTGGCCTCAGCTAGCGAGGGCCAAGTTCATACGGTTTCAATCAGACAACATGACAACTGTTGCGTACATCAACCATCAGGGGGGAACAAGGAGTTCCCTGGCGATGGAAGAAGTGACCAAAATCATTCTATGGGCGGAGTCTCACTCCTGCCACCTGTCTGCTATCCACATCCCAGGAGTGGAAAATTGGGAAGCGGATTTTCTGAGTCGTCAGACATTGCATCCGGGGGAGTGGGAACTCCATCCGGAAATCTTTGCCCAAGTCACTCAACTGTGGGGCATTCCAGACATGGATCTGATGGCCTCTCGTCAGAACTTCAAAGTTCCTTGCTACGGGTCCAGATCCAGGGATCCCAAGGCGGCTCTAGTGGATGCACTAGTAGCACCTTGGACCTTCAAACTAGCTTATGTATTCCCGCCGTTTCCTCTCATCCCCAGGCTGGTAGCCAGGATCAATCAGGAAAGGGCGTCGGTGATCTTGATAGCTCCTGCGTGGCCACGCAGGACTTGGTATGCAGATCTGGTGAATATGTCATCGGCTCCACCATGGAAGCTACCTTTGAGACGAGACCTTCTTGTTCAAGGTCCGTTCGAACATCCGAACCTGGTCTCACTCCAGCTGACTGCCTGGAGATTGAACGCTTGATCTTATCGAAGCGAGGGTTCTCAGATTCTGTTATCGATACTCTTGTTCAGGCCAGAAAGCCTGTAACTAGAAAGATTTACCACAAAATTTGGAAAAAATATATCTGTTGGTGTGAATCTAAAGGATTCCCTTGGGACAAGGTTAAGATTCCTAAGATTCTATCCTTCCTTCAAGAAGGATTGGATAAAGGATTATCTGCAAGTTCCCTGAAGGGACAGATTTCTGCCTTGTCTGTGTTACTTCACAAAAAGCTGGCAGCTGTGCCAGATGTTCAAGCCTTTGTTCAGGCTCTGGTTAGAATCAAGCCTGTTTACAAACCTTTGACTCCTCCTTGGAGTCTCAACTTAGTTCTTTCAGTTCTTCAGGGGGTTCCGTTTGAACCCTTACATTCCGTTGATATTAAGTTATTATCTTGGAAAGTTTTGTTTTTGGTTGCAATTTCTTCTGCTAGAAGAGTTTCAGAATTATCTGCTCTGCAGTGTTCTCCTCCTTATCTGGTGTTCCATGCAGATAAGGTGGTTTTACGTACTAAACCTGGTTTTCTTCCAAAAGTTGTTTCTAACAAAAACATTAACCAGGAGATTATCGTACCTTCTCTGTGTCCGAAACCAGTTTCGAAGAAGGAACGTTTGTTGCACAATTTGGATGTTGTTCGCGCTCTAAAATTCTATTTAGATGCTACAAAGGATTTTAGACAAACATCTTCCTTGTTTGTTGTTTATTCCGGTAAAAGGAGAGGTCAAAAAGCAACTTCTACCTCTCTCTCTTTTTGGATTAAAAGCATCATCAGATTGGCTTACGAGACTGCCGGACGGCAGCCTCCCGAAAGAATCACAGCTCATTCCACTAGGGCTGTGGCTTCCACATGGGCCTTCAAGAACGAGGCTTCTGTTGATCAGATATGTAGGGCAGCGACTTGGTCTTCACTGCACACTTTTACCAAATTTTACAAGTTTGATACTTTTGCTTCTTCTGAGGCTATTTTTGGGAGAAAGGTTTTGCAAGCCGTGGTGCCTTCCATCTAGGTGACCTGATTTGCTCCCTCCCATCATCCGTGTCCTAAAGCTTTGGTATTGGTTCCCACAAGTAAGGATGACGCCGTGGACCGGACACACCTATGTTGGAGAAAACAGAATTTATGTTTACCTGATAAATTACTTTCTCCAACGGTGTGTCCGGTCCACGGCCCGCCCGGGTTTTTTAATCAGGTCTGATAATTTATTTTCTTTAACTACAGTCACCACGGTATCATATGGTTTCTCCTATGCAAATATTCCTCCTTAACGTCGGTCGAATGACTGGGGTAGGCGGAGCCTAGGAGGGATCATGTGACCAGCTTTGCTGGGCTCTTTGCCATTTCCTGTTGGGGAAGAGAATATCCCACAAGTAAGGATGACGCCGTGGACCGGACACACCGTTGGAGAAAGTAATTTATCAGGTAAACATAAATTCTGTTTTATTATCCATTGACTTGCATTTTGCCAATTAGTGCTGTTGTGCTGACTCTTAAATAACTCAAAGGGCGTGAGCACAATGTTATCTATATGTCTCACATGAACTAGCAGTATCCTGTTGTGAAACGCAAATAAAAAAGCATGTGATAAGTGGCTGTCTGTAGTGTCTTAGAAACAGGCAGACATTTTGAGGTTTAAAGGTTATAAAGTATATTAATATAACAATGTTGGTTGTGCAAAGCTGGGAAATGGGTATTAAAGGCGTCCTTTCTTTTTAAACAATAACAATTTTAGTGTTTACTGTCCCTTTTAAGAGAGGTCTAGACTGGTATCCCCTTCCAACTTTAATATTGAAAAAGGATGTTTTCTTTTTATACATAGACCTTTGGGAAACCATTTCTAAGTTAGATGGGCTATTCTACTTGGCTAAAAGTACTACTATTCCTCTTTAGTGCAGTATGTTTTTTTAAAGCCCTATAGGCATTTCAGCAAACGGGTTTTCTTTTTAGCCCAGTAATTAGTATTGCTTGTGTTGCTGCATCCTCTACTTTTTGGTGTTGTAGCTTATCTTAGCAGTTTTCTGATTAATCTGCTGGTATAGCGTTTTGGAATTAGTTCCTATTTTTAAGGTCGGCTAATGGTTAAATTTGTGACGCTGTTGTTGACATTATTAGATAAATTCCAAAATGATGGCATTAGCAGTCCTGACTAGGATGGAGCGTCGGTTTATTTTGATCCAGTGGTTAGCGCAGCCACCTAGCAAACAGAAGGTTAAGAGTTCAAATCCAGCTAAGTTTGCTGATTTCTACTAATACATGGTTTCTAAGTCAAGGTTTTTGTCCCTTTTTTCAGGGAATGAAAATATAATAATAATGATTGTTTGGGCTTGGTCTGGATTTTTTTTTTCTTCACTTTTACTGAAGGTAAAGGAGCTTTTCTCCCTCAAGAGAAGAAGTCTAAGGATGAGATCAATACTAATCTAATCATTTTTGTTCCTTTCCTCATTCTAGGAACCTAAAGTCCCCCTCTTCCATTTAGAAACAGGGCTCTTCTGGGTTTTTCTGTAAGACATATTCAAATTAGAACAAATCCAAACAGTCTAAAAAAAACCTACCTTTCTATTAAGTCAGCATTAAGGAAGACCTACTATCTAGAACTTCTGGTAGGGGGTATATTACGCCTTTTTCTGGGGGTTTGGTTTCAATCTGTTAAGATCATCATTAGTTTATTAGTTTTGCATTCCTGGACAATCTATTTCAATTTATTGATTTTTCTTTTGGTTTGGCTACTGCTCAGATTTTTTTCCCCCTAAAGTTCTGGTAGTGCTCTTGTCTGTATTAAGAGCTCAGGATATTTTGGTGATTCTTTACTTGGATGATATCTTGGTATAGGCTCCATTTAGCAGTAGATCATTCTAACATACTGTTGGTTAGACTTAGTCTCTATGAGACTATCTTTGACAGACGATAGGAGGTGGAAGATGCTCTCAGCTTGTTCTAATCTTCAGTTCGCTTTCCATCCATAGTTTCTTTGCATGGAGCTATTTGGTCAGATGATTGCAGCATCAGATGCCATTTCATTCGCTTGGTTTCATGAGGCCTTTTCAGCTCTGTTTGCTTAATTTGAAATGCAGGTATTATTCACAGCTTTCTCAGAAAATCCTTTTGTATTTCTTAGCAAAACTATTCCTGTTTTTTGTTGAATTAATCATTAGCGCATTGTTCTAGGGGCATTTTTTCTTCGTCCAAATTAGACTGTGTCTTAACAAACACAAGTCTTTAAGGTTGAAGTGCAGTCTGGGGGTTTTTGTATGTCAGAGCGGTGGCATTAGTCTATCAACAATAGGGAACTCAGTTCCCTGGTGATGAGGGTGGTGTCCTGAACTATGTTCTGGGCAGAGACTTATCTCTATTTAAGTTCTGCAATTCATATTCCAGGAGTGAGCAATTGGGAAGCAGACTTCTCAGTCACTAGGAGTGATCTCTTTAGCTGGAAGTTTTCTGATTGTGGATTGATGGGGTTTTCCAGAAATAGATCTGATGGCTTCTAGGTTGTACTACAAGCTCCCCAGATATTTTGAGAGGTCCAGGGATCCTAAGGCGGAGTTTGTGGTTGCTCTAGTAGCTCCTTGTTTGTTTTGTCTGGCTTACATTTTTCCATCTCTTATTTTGTTTTCAAGAGTGATAGCCAGGATCAAGCAGAAAGTATTATCAGTAATTCTGATTGCTCCAGCTTTGCCTCGCAGGACTTGGTTTGCGGATTTGATGCAGATGTCCAGTTGTTCTGTGTGGTCTTTCTCTGTGTAATGTATTTCTGTCTAAATGGACGTTTTTTTCATCAGTTCTCGAATCTCTCTGCTTGTTGGCTTGGAGATTGAATTCTTAGTTTTTAGACAAAGTGTTTTTTTTGATGATTCTGTTATTGAGTCCTTAATTCGGTCCTGTTAACCAGTGTAAGGGAAGGGTTTTCATAGGTTTTTGAAAGCCTTTATTTTTTTGGTGTGTAAAGCATGGTTTTAGCTGGCACTCTTTGAATTCTTTAGTTTTTCCAGGATGGTTTAGATAAGGGTTTATCTGCCAGTTTTTGGGAGGCCAGTTTTCGGTTCTTTTCAGTTTTGTTTTACAAGAAGATCGTTCCTGACCTTCAATGTTTTGTTCCAGCTTTAGTCAGGACCAAGCCAGTGATACAACACATATCTTGGTTCTAAGAATCTTGTAGGTGGCAGCTTAAGTGTGCAGCTCTTCTTTTTTTTCTGCTATTTTTTCTTGTCGTTTCCCACCTTTCTTCTTCTTGCTGGACTGTACGTCAGACTGGTGGAAGGGTTTTTAAGGGCTCTTGAAGTTTTGGGAATCTTTGTCTCCTCCTAGTGGCAAGGAGAATTATTTAGCATGGTTTATATATAGCAGATTTTTTTCATTAATAGAAATTTATAACTATATTCATCTGCCAAGCAAGTGGTCAAAAAATCAGTGTGGTCTCAAAAGGTTCCAGATAATATTTCTGAAAACCAGAAAAAGAGACTGCCACAGCTTTTAATTTAATTATCATGTATTGTAATTATGTCTTCTTTCTTTATGTGCTTACCATTTGAAGTGTGTGGTATGACTTGTTCTGCTACCTTAATTACACTTTAATCAGCAGTAAATTATACTGACCATTTAGCAGCATTAGCTTTCCTATGGCCTAATAGTCAAAGCCTCTCCGCTCAGGTGAGATGATCTAAGAAAACTTGTGTGTATGGTGAGGCCTTTAAAAAAATTTAGAAACACAAATTTTATCTTGAAAAATGTTTCTTACTATGTAGGGTTCTTTATGTGAAACAGAGACTCCTACATTACAATAGAAGGTCTAAAAAAAATACCAAATATTTTGTGTGATTTCCCTCCATGCCGGCGAGGTTTTATTTATCAGGCCCCTAGAGTTACAGAAGTAGTCTGAAACTGTAGCACTAAGTCTCTTTTACCCTTAAAGGGACATTGTACACTAGATTTTTCTTTGCATAAATGTTTTGTAGTTGATCCATTTATATAGCCCATCGGGTTTGTTTTTGTAAAAATGTATAGTTTTGCTTATTTTTAAATAACATTGTGCTTATTTTCAGACTCTTAACCACGCCCCAAAGTTATATATGTATACTTATGTCTGCTTTCTCTTGTTTGTGTAATGGGTCTTTATATATGCAGGGAAGGGGGGGGGGTAAGTGTCACTTTCTCAGCCCATTCCAGTGGGTGTCCCAGCCTAACCTTATCAACAGTGCTAAATTGGGAGTTTCTAAATACGTTTTTAAAAGTTTTTATACTGTGCATATTCTTCTTTATAGTAGTGTCTATTACATGCAGTTATATGAAAATTTGTGAATACTGTCCCTTTTTTATTTATGCATCTAATTTTATACATGTTTTTTTTTCTTTTTTCTTCTTACAGCCTTCCCTACAATGAATTCTTTGGCGGTGTTAGTGGCTTGACCGTGCACCAGTTTAGAAAGATAAATGGATTTCCCAATGCCTTCTGGGGATGGGGAGGTGAAGATGATGATCTGTGGAACAGGTATGTTTGTAATGCTATTTTCATATACACAAACCATTATTTTTTTGGGTAAGGTAGTTCTTGAAAAATTAATTGGGGATTATATATATATATATATATACTGTATATATATATATATATATATATATATATATATATATATATATATATATATATATATAATGCCAAACAGACAAGCACTCCAGATTCCAATTATAAGTTCACCTGGGGTGCAACAGAAAAATTGCACAATAATAAGAGAGTGCACTCACCAGGACATTTAAATCACTTTTACTTCTTAACTGTTAACGTTTTTGGTGGAGTTTAACCCCTTCCTCAGATATATGTCTGAACAGTTAAGGAGTAAAACTGATTTAAAAGTCCTGGTGAGTGCACTCTCATTTATATATATATATATATATATATATATATTATAAATAAAGACTGTACTCGCTGGATTTAGATGAATAAAAGTTCTTGAAATTTAATAAAACATGGTGACGTTTCGAGGTCCACAGACCCCTTCCTCAGACCAAAGGAAGGGGTCTTTGAATCTCGAAATGTCACCATGTTAAAGGGATATAATATTTATATGCTAAATCACTTGCAACTGATGCAGTATAACTGAAAAAAGCTGAACGGAAAATATCACCTGAGCATCTTTATGTGAAAAGGGAAGATATTTTACCTCACAATTTCCTCAGCCCACTAAAGTAAGTTCTATGTAAAAAAGTTATACTTCAGCTGCTGTCCACAAATGAACTGCAGCCAATCAGCATCAGCAGTGCGCTGAGGTCATGAACTCTTACTGTGATCTCATGAGATTTCATATTAAACTTCCTTAAACTAAATAGGAAAATAACACAAAGCTCACTCCCTTGCCATAGACATACTGATTTGCTGCTAAACTCCTTTGCAATTGGGTTTGAATACTTTGAGGTAAAATATCTTTCTTTGGTAAATAAAGATGTTCAGGTGATATTTTCTAGTCGGCTTTTTACAGTTATGCTGCATCACTTTCAAGTGTTTCAACATTTGGGTATCATGGCCCTTTAATTTAATATAAAAAGATTATATACAATCGTATTAAATTGCTAAATCAGGAAATATAAATTAATGCAATATTCATTTTAACTCTTTTTCAAACATACTCCTTGGTATTATTATAGGGTCCATTTAGCTGGTTTTAATGTGTCTAGACCAGAAGGGGATATAGGAAAATACAAGTCAATTCCTCATCATCATAGAGGAGAAGTCCAATTTCTTGGCCGGTAAGTAAAATGAGATTTATTTATTTTTTTGCATGAAGAAAGTTTGTTAATTTTATTCAATGGAAATGGAAACTACACTTATTTGCACTTACGTATAAGCATGTGCAATTTTATTATTGTTGCGTGTCTAATGTTCTTTTGAAGTTACAGGGTTTGGTTTCATTATTTCCTTCTATTGGCAGTGAGAGTCTACGAGAACATTCATAACCTTTTCTTTCATGTAATTGGCAAGAGTCCATGAGCTAGTGACATATGGGATATACAATCCTACCAAGAGGGGCAAAGTTTCCCAAACCTCAAAATGCCTATAAATACACCCCTCACCACACCCACAATTCAGTTTTACAAACTTTGCCTCCTATGGAGGTGGTGAAGTAAGTTTGTGCTAAGATTTCTACGTTGATATGCGCTTCTCAGCAATGTTGAAGCCCGATTCCTCTCAGAGTACAGCGAATGTCAGAGGGACGTGAAGGGAGTATCACCTATTGAATACAATGATTTCCCTAACGGGGGTCTTTTTTATGGGTTCTATGTTATCGGTCGTAGAGATTCATCTCCTACCTCCCTTTTCAGATCGACGATATACTCTAAAATTTTCCATTACCTCTACTAAAGAACTGTTTTAGTACTGGTTTGGCTATCTGCTATATGTGGATGGGTGTCTTTTTGGTAAGTATGTTTCTCCAACATAGGTGTGTCCGGTCCACGGCGTCATCCTTACTTGTGGGATATTCTCCTCCCCAACAGGAAATGGCAAAGAGCCCAGCAAAGCTGGTCACATGATCCCTCCTAGGCTCCGCCTTCCCCAGTCATTCTCTTTGCCGTTGTACAGGCAACATCTCCACGGAGATGGCTTAGAGTTTTTTGGTGTTTAACTGTAGTTTTTATTATTCAATCAAGAGTTTGTTATTTTAAAATAGTGCTGGTATGTACTATTTACTCTGAAACAGAAAAGAGATGAAGATTTCTGTTTGTAAGAGGAAAATGATTTTAGCAACCGTTACTAAAATCGATGGCTGTTTCCACACAGGACTGTTGAGAGGAATTAACTTCAGTTGGGGGAAACAGGGAGCAGACTTTTGCTGCTTGAGGTATGACACATTTCTAACAAGACGATGTAATGCTGGAAGCTGTCATTTTCCCTATGGGATCCGGTAAGCCATTTTTATTACATAAAGAGAAAAAAAGGGCTTCACAAGGGCTTTTAAGACTGTAGACATTTTCTGGGCTAAAACGATTTATATATAAGCATATTTTATACTCCATAGCCTTGAGGAATTATTTTAATCTTGGGAACTATGTAAAATAACCGGCAGGCACTGTATTGGACACCTTATTCTCTAGGGGCTTTCCCTAATCATAGGCAGAGTCTCATTTTCGCGCCTCTATTGCGCACTTGTTTTTGGGAAGCATGACATGCAGATGCATGTGTGAGGAGCTCTGATACATAGAAAAGACTTTCTGAAGGCGTCATTTGGTATCGTATTCCCCTTTGGGCTTGGTTGGGTCTCAGCAAAGCAGATACCAGGGACTGTAAAGGGGTTAAATATAAAAACGGCTCCGGTTCCGTTATTTTAAGGGTTAAAGCTTCCAAATTTGGTGTGCAATACTTTTAAGGCTTTAAGACACTGTGGTGAAATTTTGGTGAATTTTGAACAATTCCTTCATACTTTTTCACATATGCAGTAATAAAGTGTGTTCAGTTTAAAATTTAAAGTGACAGTAACGGTTTTATTTTAAAACGTTTTTTGTACTTTGTTATCAAGTTTATGCCTGTTTAACATGTCTGAACTACCAGATAGACTGTGTTCTGTATGTGGGGAAGCCAAGGTTCCTTCTCATTTAAATAGATGTGATTTATGTGACACAAAATTTAGAGAAAATGATGCCCAAGATGATTCCTCAAGTGAGGGGAGTAAGCATGGTACTGCATCATCCCCTCCTTCGTCTACACCAGTCTTGCCCACACAGGAGGCCCCTAGTACATCTAGTGCGCCAATACTCCTTACTATGCAACAATTAACGGCTGTAATGGATAATTCTATCAAAAACATTTTAGCCAAAATGCCCACTTATCAGCGAAAGCGCGACTGCTCTGTTTTAGAAAATACTGAAGAGCATGAGGACGCTGATGATATTGGTTCAGAAGTGCCCCTACACCAGTCTGAGGGGGCCAGGGAGGTTTTGTCTGAGGGAGAAATTTCAGATTCAGGGAAAATTTCTCAACAAGCTGAACCTGATGTGATTACATTTAAATTTAAATTGGAACATCTCCGCGCTCTGCTTAAGGAGGTGTTATCTACTCTGGATGATTGAT
>NC_069503.1:864645221-864726273 GCF_027579735.1 Bombina bombina | reverse complement strand
TATGCACTAGTAGCACCTTGGACCTTCAAACTAGCTTATGTGTTCCCGCCATTTCCTCTCATCCCCAGGCTGATAGCCAGGATCAAGCAGGAGAGGGCGTCGGTGATCTTGATAGCTCCTGCGTGGCCACGCAGGACTTGGTATGCAGATCTGGTGAATATGTCATCGGCTCCACCTTGGAAGCTACCTTTGAGACGAGACCTTCTGGTTCAGGGTCCGTTCGAACATCCGAATCTGGTTTCACTCCAGCTGACTGCTTGGAGATTGAACGCTTGATTTTATCGAAGCGAGGATTCTCAGATTCTGTTATCGATACTCTTGTTCAGGCCAGAAAGCCTGTGACTAGAAAGATTTACCACAAAATTTGGAAAAAATATATCTGTTGGTGTGAATCTAAAGGATTCCCTTGGGACAAGGTTAAGATTCCTAGGATTCTATCCTTCCTTCAAGAAGGATTGGACAAAGGATTATCTGCTAGTTCCCTGAAGGGACAGATTTCTGCCTTGTCGGTATTACTTCACAAAAAGCTGGCAGCTGTGCCAGATGTTCAAGCCTTTGTTCAGGCTCTGGTTAGAATCAAGCCTGTTTACAAACCTTTGACTCCTCCTTGGAGTCTCAATTTAGTTCTTTCAGTTCTTCAGGGGGTTCCGTTTGAACCCTTACATTCCGTTGATATTAAGTTATTATCTTGGAAAGTTTTGTTTTTAGTTGCGATTTCTTCTGCTAGAAGAGTCTCAGAATTATCTGCTCTGCAGTGTTCTCCTCCTTATCTGGTGTTCCATGCAGATAAGGTGGTTTTACGTACTAAACCTGGTTTTCTTCCAAAAGTTGTTTCTAACAAAAACATTAACCAGGAGATTATCGTACCTTCTCTGTGTCCAAAGCCAGTTTCAAAGAAGGAACGTTTGTTGCACAATTTGGATGTTGTTCGCGCTCTAAAATTCTATTTAGATGCTACAAAGGATTTTAGACAAACATCTTCCCTGTTTGTTGTTTATTCAGGTAAAAGGAGAGGTCAAAAAGCAACTTCTACCTCTCTCTCTTTTTGGATTAAAAGCATCATCAGATTGGCTTACGAGACTGCCGGACGGCAGCCTCCCGAAAGAATCACAGCTCATTCCACTAGGGCTGTGGCTTCCACATGGGCCTTCAAGAACGAGGCTTCTGTTGATCAGATATGTAGGGCAGCGACTTGGTCTTCACTGCACACTTTTACCAAATTTTACAAGTTTGATACTTTTGCTTCTTCTGAGGCTATTTTTGGGAGAAAGGTTTTGCAAGCCGTGGTGCCTTCCATTTAGGTGACCTGATTTGCTCCCTCCCTTCATCCGTGTCCTAAAGCTTTGGTATTGGTTCCCACAAGTAAGGATGACGCCGTGGACCGGACACACCTATGTTGGAGAAAACAGAATTTATGTTTACCTGATAAATTTCTTTCTCCAACGGTGTGTCCGGTCCACGGCCCGCCCTGGTTTTTTTAATCAGGTCTGATATTTTATTTTCTTTAACTACAGTCACCACGGTACCATATGGTTTCTCCTATGCAAATATTCCTCCTTAACGTCGGTCGAATGACTGGGGTAGGCGGAGCCTAGGAGGGATCATGTGACCAGCTTTGCTGGGCTCTTTGCCATTTCCTGTTGGGGAAGAGAATATCCCACAAGTAAGGATGACGCCGTGGACCGGACACACCGTTGGAGAAAGAAATTTATCAGGTAAACATAAATTCTGTTTTTTTTATTATTTAACATTTAAAAATCATATAGTAAATGTATCTCTGCCAGATAAAATCACATTTCCATTATACTAGTACTTTAAACTGTTTGTTAACACAATATTACATGCATTGTTATGAAAAAAGTGGTCACATTATTGTTAGTCCTAAATAAGCATCTTTAAAGTTAAATTATTAAAGGGACAGTAGAGTCTTAATGAAACAAATTGACTGGATAAAGCATGAAATAAATAAACACCATTTTCCAAATTACTTCTTAATCAAATTTGCTTAGTTCTCTTATTAAAGAGTAATCCTAAGTGAGCTCAGGAGCGTGCATGTGTCAAGTCATCTAGCAGTAGTGTTTTCAACATTGTTAATAGCAATGCTATTCAATATACATAGTTACAAACACTGCTGCCATAGACTGCTATAGATGTGCATGCTCCTAAGCTACTACCAGCCTACCTAGGTTTAGTCTTCAACAAAGAATACTAAGGGAACAAAGCAAATTTGATATTAAAAGTATATTGGAAAGTTGTTAAAAATGTCATGCTCTGTCTGAAACATGAAAGTTTAATTTTTACTTTACTGTTCCTTTAACTAATAAAGTTAAACCTAGTAGATGATATCACATCCTTATTTTGATCCTCTACACCCAGTTTTGCTGTAGTTTACAATTTTTATTTTTTGTTAGAGAATGTAAGCCATCCTTTTTTTCTTGCTCTTTTAAATTGTTTAAACAATTTAGCCTTTATCATGGCATTATACTGTGGTTATTTTTTAACTTTCTTTGCACTTTTTAATAACCTACTGAAGCTTGTATGTTGCATATTGAACACTCCATGCATTTTGGTACAACACTTATCCAAATATGCAGACTAATGGTTTTGGTATCTTGGAAGAGAATGTTGCTCTTCTATACTAGCAATAATGTCTGTGAACTAGGGTCCATACATGATCTCATTTGTAGAAGAATATGAATGAAATATACAGTAGGGTTACCATTTGTTTGCATTGCATGTTTTAATTATGGTTACATTGTTTTGCTATTCTTCCAGTGTAATTGAGTATGATTAAACATTGTCAAAAAAACACAAACATGCTGTTTTGTCATTCATTCCCTTTTTTATTTTTTAATGAAAAAAAATGTGATGTAAAAGCTATTACATTGTAATTAGAGGGAGAGCCAGGTTGGCAAGAAAGACCTATGGGCTTACTTTATGGGTTTATGGTGTCAAACAGCATTGGCACTCAACTGCTAACACTCCATCGGCTGGATGAAGTTTTCTTCTGCATACCATTATCACTCCTGGGCCTTCTCCATGACTTGGCCTGCAAGCCAACAGAGTGTGTGTAGCTGCTCCCACTCAATATTATCCCAACTGTGAGCTTGAAGCCTGCTGTCTAGTTCTACATGGAGACTGGTTTTAACAGTCTATATAACTGTTATGCAACTCCTGTCCATAGCCATGAAGTGCAGCCCACATTAAATAATTTATTCCCTAGAAGTCCTGAGCGGACTGTTGTACATCATTTAATACTGCTTATGCTGTTCCAACATCTGCAAGGTAGGTGTTCCGCCAGGCCTATTGCACTAATACTGATAATCTGTCACAAAAGGTGAGCTGACAAGAGGCTATCCATCAATTCTAGGTCCAGCTAGAGAATATAGAAAGCTTTGGCCAAAATCAAAAACCTAAGAATAAGTGGAACTCCTGAGTCAGTGGCAGCAGAATAACTACTGTCCTGCCTTCAAAAGCTGTTCTGTTCTCTGATCACCAACTCTGATAGCAATGCATTATTAGTAGACTGGACACAGAGCCTTGCAGCCCAAACCAAAAGATTCTGCCCTACCTCTAGATATGAGTGTGACATTTTATAACTATAAACTGCAAATATCTTCCCTGATGTGCCAACATACAAAACAGGGATGTGCCAAGTAGTTAATCAGTCACCTCAGAAACATATACTTTATCAATGGGGTTTCCATTTAGCTTTAGCCTGTTCATTGCTTAAAGTGAAAGTAAACTTTGGTGAATGAAATCCCGTTTTTTAAAAATACTATTAAAAACAGGGGCACTTTCATTCATCAAAGTTTGCAAAGCAGCCATTTTGATTAAAAACGTACCTTTCTTTTTTTAAGATAGATTTCCACAGATTTCATCCTTACTTGTGGGATATCGCCTCCTGGTCAGCAGGAGGAGGCAAAGAGCACCACAGCAGAGCTGTGTATATATAGCTCCTCCCCTTCCCTCCCACTCCAGTCATTCTCTTTGCCTGTGTTAGTGGTAGGAAGAGGTAAAGTGAGGTGTTAGTTTAGTTTCTTCAATCAAGAGTTTATTATTTTTAAAATGGTACCAGTGAGTGCTATTTTATTATTGGGTGTAGCCGTATTCCTTGTCAGCCTCTAGAGTAGAGCTAACAGGTGGCTTTAGAGCAATGGGAACTGGTGGGACATAGTTTCACTGCACCTCCCATAATGAATGCTGCCCTTCTGATAATGGTCTTAAAAGATGCTAACTAAGTCCCTATGTGTTTCCACAGGATGACAGAAAGAAGACTTCTTGACCCTGTGAAATATCATTCTGTTGCTCAGCTTAAAGGTATGTGCAGCCTTTTTTTTCTGGGAGACAGATTAGCTTAGATTTGGCTGGATATATTTTCTATCTGATATGTGGGGATATAAGACTTTTTTGGTTTAATAGTTTCTCTCCCTACTCTGTCAATTTTTTTAAATTTTTTTTTAGATAAGACAGATCTTTGGCAGACCGGAGTTTTCTTAAATGTTTTAAATTTTTTCAAAACTCTTTTGACCTTTGTGGGTACTTTGGGCAGATGCTGGGGACGTTTATTTTGGGGTTATATACTCCAGTATGATCTGTATGTTTGTGTAACAGTTTTGTGTGCTTGGTGAACCAGCGTTTACTTTAGATTTTTTTAGCCGGGCCGGAAATGCTTTTCTTTACGCCCACGATGGGCGGGGCTTTGTTTCGCTCGCCTAGAAGCGCGCAGTACTTTGTTTCTGGTGTTCCCGGCTTCAGGGCTTTTCATAAGTACGCCGCTTGTTCAATCCAAACAGTTGATGTGGTCTGCGGATGTTCATCTTTTGCATTCGGCATTTAAGTCACGCAGTTACGATCCGATGCCTGCTTAAACTGCATGTTTAAAATTTTCGTACAATCGATCCTGGGCATTTTAAGGATTGAGTGACGTAGTTAGTGTACAGTGGGGGCAAGGTAGGCGCCTCAGCAGAGCTGTTTGAGGCGGAGGTGTGCTTGTTTTTTCATGTTATAAATAAGCTGTTGATTTCAGTAAAAAAGGTTGTTTATTTTTTAAAGGCACAGTACACGTTTTTGTTTATCATTTTATTTAACAGCATTTACATTTTGACTGTTTTGTTTCTTTTCTGGCATAGTTTTGTCATTTTTGTAGAAGCGACGACCAAAGAGTTTGTTTGCTTTTTATTTATCATGGAAGACCTTCAAAATGTTACATGTTCCATGTGTTTAAATGCCAATGTGGAACCCCCTGTTACTATCTGTCCCACATGTTTTGAAAAGGCTCTTCAGTTTAGAGAGCATATTTTCTTTGATAAAAAACTGTCTAAAGTGGATGCTTCAGATAAGTAGAAATGGATACAGCACCCACTACTCACAGGTGCACGGAGGGGGCTAACCAAGCCCAAACAATTCAAGTAAAAAAGGGTAATCTCCAGCAGTGAGCAAAGTGACTTTAATTATCAAACAAAGGTCAAATACAGCAACGTTTCGGGCTAACAATAAGCCCTTTCTCAAGCATGACATAAAGTGATTAAAACATTGTTTAAAAGGATTCCCATATGTATCAATTTTTAAATTTATATATAGTCCATTCAGTTGATTGTGTTTCTATATATATATATATATATATATATATATATATATATATATATATATATATATATATATGTTAAAAATCTTGATATGAGTATTGTGACTAATTTAAATTTGAATAAATTTAAATATTTTTAATATAGTATTTTTATCTATATATTCACATTGAATTTAGTTGTCACAAATATTATTCAATTTTAATTTTGTTCACTTTTTATTTTTATAGGATCATTTGGCACTTTATGGGCTCTATTTATCATTCATTTTAGAATTACGACTTTCAATTCTCCTATGAACTCGCCGCATCTCGCCCTTGCAAAGGCGCACATGTGCGCCAATATTTATCATTAAACCAGTAGTATTTTATCGCTGATTTCCATTGTCGAGATGAGGCGGTTTATTGATAAATCTCGCCGCAATTTTTTAAAATGCGCCTTATTTATCATTAAAATAGCTTTCAATGTCGATTATTTTGAGTCAATAATGTTAATATAATTTTTTTTAATTTTATTTTTATCCTTTGTTTTTTAATAACTAATATACTTTTCTAAATTTTTTAATCCATTTGAATATTATATTTTTATAAAAAAAATTTAAATCCATTTTAATATAATCTGCCTTGCATTACATCAATATTGACTGCATTACTTCCTCAATATTTAATTGACAAATATTCAATATTGTGTTTTTAAAATATTGATTTGTAAAATATATATATATATATATATGCATGTATATTTTTTTAGCTCATAGCTGACATGATCCAAGCCCCCTTGGCATGACCCACATGACTATTTCAATAGTGTTTCTAGGGACAGTAAACTATTGCCATTGTACCTTTATTAATATTAATACAATTTTACATTTCTTTTCTGTTGAAATGTCTTTTTTGTAAATATTCTTATTTTAAACTAAACATAGTAGTTCATATGCTAATTTCATGGCTGCCTCTTATCACAGGCTTTTGAAATATCTTTTCAAAAGAGTTTGAAATTACACGTTGGCCATATAGATAACACTCTGTTCAGGCACTGGGGTTACTACACAATGCTAATGCAAGAGAATAGATAAGAATCAGTCATAGTCATGTCATCAGTGAGCTTGAAGAAGTCCAAGGTAACCACAGAGTTAAAAAAAAGTGTATTAATATAACTGAGTTGTTAATGCTAAACATTAAACTCACTAATAAAGTGAATATCAATCTTTTGCAAACAATAAAAAAATTGATAGTAGATTGTCCCTTATTCAATCTCATACATTGTTATATTCATTTCAGTGTTATGTTTATAATAATTTATCTGTACACCAATGCACGTTTAAACATAAATATTTTTTTTTTTATCACAAAAATAAAAAAAAAAATTGGTCACATTATGAAAAATCAAAATGTATTGTTACATTTTTTCTATTTTAAGGCGCATTTCATGCAAACTTGAATAGTTTTCTTTAAGTCCTTTTTCAGCTTTCTTTAATACATCCAATAACTGTTTCTTGTTAATCAATATGTTTTGATCTTCAGGTACTGTATAAAATAAAGAATAAGGTTATTCTTATGTATTTTTATATCCATATATAAACACATGTCTGATATACTCACCCCAGTCATAATTAATGGTATCAGAGGAATCATTTGAACTATTTTCCTCGTGGACCTCTCTGTCCACCTCTTCTTCTTGCATCACTGTGTAAAATGAATTTTTATATTTTACTCCCCTTGTGTAAAAATAATTCATTATCCTTTTCTCCAACATAGGTGTGTCCGGTACACGGCGTCATCCTTACTTGTGGGATATTCTCTTCCCCAACAGGAAATGGCAAAGAGCCCAGCAAAGCTGGTCACATGATCCCTCCTAGGCTCCGCCTACCCCAGTCATTCTCTTTGCCGTTGTACAGGCAACATCTCCACGGAGATGGCTTAGAGTTTTTTAGTGTTTAACTGTAGTTTTTATTATTCAATCAAGAGTTTGTTATTTTGAAATAGTGCTGGTATGTACTATTTACTCTGAAACAGAAAAGAGATGAAGATTTCTGTTTGTAAGAGGAAAATGATTTTAGCAACCGTTACTAAAATCGATGGCTGTTCCACACAGGACTGTTGAGAGGAATTAACTTCAGTTGGGGGAACAGTGAGCAGACTTTTGCTGCTTGAGGTATGACACATTCTAACAAGACGATGTAATGCTGGAAGCTGTCATTTTCCCTATGGGATCCGGTAAGCCATTTTTATTACAGACAGTAAATAAGGGCTTCACAAGGGCTTTTTAAGACTGTAGACATTTTCTGGGCTAAATCGATTCATATATAAACATATTTAGCCTTGAGGAATCATTTTAATCTGGGTATTTTGTAAAATAATATCGGCAGGCACTGTTTTGGACACCTTATTCTCTAGGGGCTTTCCCTAATCATAGGCAGAGCCTCATTTTCGCGCCGGTATTGCGCACTTGTTTTTGAGAAGCATGACATGCAGTCGCATGTGTGAGGAGCTCTGATACATAGAAAAGACTTTCTGAAGGCGTCATTTGGTATCGTATTCCCCTTTGGGCTTGGTTGGGTCTCAGCAAAGCAGATACCAGGGACTGTAAAGGGGTTAAAGATAAAAACGGCTCCGGTTCCGTTATTTTAAGGGTTAAAGCTTCCAAATTTGGTGTGCAATACTTTTAAGGCTTTAAGACACTGTGGTGAAATTTTGGTGAATTTTGAACAATTCCTTCATACTTTTTCGCAATTGCAGTAATAAAGTGTGTTCAGTTTAAAATTTAAAGTGACAGTAACGGTTTTATTTTAAAACGTTTTTTGTACTTTGTTATCAAGTTTATGCCTGTTTAACATGTCTGAACTACCAGATAGACTGTGTTCTGAATGTGGGGAAGCCAAGGTTCCTTCTCATTTAAATAGATGTGATTTATGTGACACAAAATTTAGAGAAAATGATGCCCAAGATGATTCCTCAAGTGAGGGGAGTAAGCATGGTACTGCATCATCTCCTCCTTCGTCTACACCAGTTTTGCCCACTCAGGAGGCCCCTAGTACATCTAGCGCGCCAATACTCCTTACTATGCAACAATTAACGGCTGTAATGGATAATTCTATCAAAAACATTTTAGCCAAAATGCCCACTTATCAGCGTAAGCGCGACTGCTCTGTTTTAGAAAATACTGAAGAGCATGAGGACGCTGATGATATTGGTTCTGAAGTGCCCCTACACCAGTCTGAGGGGGCCAGGGAGGTTTTGTCTGAGGGAGAAATTTCAGATTCAGGGAAAATTTCTCAACAAGCTGAACCTGATGTGATTACATTTAAATTTAAGTTGGAACATCTCCGCGCTCTGCTTAAGGAGGTGTTATCCACTCTGGATGATTGTGAGAATTTGATCATCCCAGAGAAACTATGTAAAATGGACAAGTTCCTAGAGGTCCCGGGGCCCCCAGAAGCTTTTCCTATACCCAAGCGGGTGGCGGACATTGTAAATAAAGAATGGGAAAGGCCCGGTATACCTTTCGTCCCTCCCCCCATATTTAAAAAATTGTTTCCTATGGTCGACCCCAGAAAGGACTTATGGCAGACAGTCCCCAAGGTCGAGGGGGCGGTTTCTACTTTAAACAAACGCACCACTATACCCATAGAAGATAGTTGTGCTTTCAAAGATCCTATGGATAAAAAATTAGAAGGTTTGCTTAAAAAGATGTTTGTTCAGCAAGGTTACCTTCTACAACCAATTTCATGCATTGTCCCTGTCACTACAGCCGCGTGTTTCTGGTTCGATGAGCTAGAAAAGGCGATCACTAGTGATTCTCCTCCTTATGAGGAGATTATGGACAGAATCCGTGCTCTCAAATTGGCTAATTCTTTCACCCTAGACGCCACTTTGCAATTGGCTAGGTTAGCGGCGAAGAATTCTGGGTTTGCTATTGTGGCGCGCAGAGCGATTTGGTTGAAATCTTGGTCAGCGGATGCGTCTTCCAAGAACAAATTGCTTAACATTCCTTTCAAGGGGAAAACGCTGTTTGGCCCTGACTTGAAAGAGATTATCTCGGATATCACTGGGGGTAAGGGCCACGCCCTTCCTCAGGATAGGTCTTTCAAGGCCAAAAATAAACCTAATTTTCGTCCCTTTCGTAGAAACGGACCAGCCCCAAGTGCTACGTCCTCTAAGCAAGAGGGTAATACTTCTCAAGCCAAGCCAGCCTGGAGACCAATGCAAGGCTGGAACAAGGGAAAGCAGGCCAAGAAACCTGCCACTGCTACCAAGACAGCATGAAATGTTGGCCCCCGATCCGGGACCGGATCTGGTGGGGGGCAGACTCTCTCTCTTCGCTCAGGCAAGAGATGTTCTGGATCCTTGGGCACTAGAAATAGTCTCCCAAGGTTATCTTCTGGAATTCAAGGGGCTTCCCCCAAGGGGGAGGTTCCACAGGTCTCAATTGTCTTCAGACCACATAAAGAGACAGGCATTCTTACATTGTGTAGAAGACCTGTTAAAAATGGGAGTGATTCATCCTGTTCCATTAGGAGAACAAGGGATGGGGTTCTACTCCAATCTGTTCGTAGTTCCCAAAAAAGAGGGAACGTTCAGACCAATCTTAGATCTCAAGATCCTAAACAAGTTTCTCAAGGTTCCATCGTTCAAAATGGAAACCATTCGAACAATTCTTCCTTCCATCCAGGAAGGTCAATTCATGACCACGGTGGATTTAAAGGATGCGTATCTACATATTCCTATCCACAAGGAACATCATCGGTTCCTAAGGTTCGCATTCCTGGACAAGCATTACCAGTTCGTGGCACTTCCTTTCGGATTAGCCACTGCTCCAAGGATTTTCACAAAGGTACTAGGGTCCCTTCTAGCGGTGCTAAGACCAAGGGGCATTGCAGTAGTACCTTATTTGGACGACATTCTGATTCAAGCGTCGTCCCTTCCTCAAGCAAAGGCTCACACGGACATAGTCCTGGCCTTTCTCAGATCTCACGGATGGAAAGTGAACGTAGAAAAGAGTTCTCTATCTCCGTCAACAAGGGTTCCCTTCTTGGGAACTATAATAGACTCCTTAGAAATGAGGATTTTTCTGACAGAGGCCAGAAAAACAAAACTTCTAAACTCTTGTCAAATACTTCATTCCGTTCCTCTTCCTTCCATAGCGCAGTGCATGGAAGTAATAGGTTTGATGGTAGCGGCAATGGACATAGTTCCTTTTGCGCGCATTCATCTAAGACCATTACAACTGTGCATGCTCAGTCAGTGGAATGGGGACTATACAGACTTGTCTCCGACGATACAAGTAAATCAGAGGACCAGAGATTCACTCCGTTGGTGGCTGTCCCTGGACAACCTGTCACAAGGGATGAACTTCCGCAGACCAGAGTGGGTCATTGTCACGACCGACGCCAGTCTGATGGGCTGGGGCGCGGTCTGGGGACCCCTGAAAGCTCAGGGTCTTTGGTCTCGGGAAGAATCTCTTCTACCGATAAATATTCTGGAACTGAGGGCGATACTCAATGCTCTCAAGGCTTGGCCTCAGCTAGCAAAGGCCAAGTTCATACGGTTTCAATCAGACAACATGACGACTGTTGCGTACATCAACCATCAGGGGGGAACAAGAAGTTCCCTGGCGATGGAAGAAGTGACCAAAATCATTCAATGGGCGGAGACTCACTCCTGCCACCTGTCTGCAATCCACATCCCAGGAGTGGAAAATTGGGAAGCGGATTTTCTGAGTCGTCAGACATTACATCCGGGGGAGTGGGAACTCCATCCGGAAATCTTTGCCCAAATTACTCAACTGTGGGGCATTCCAGACATGGATCTGATGGCCTCTCGTCAGAACTTCAAGGTTCCTTGCTACGGGTCCAGATCCAGGGATCCCAAGGCGACTCTAGTAGATGCACTAGTAGCACCTTGGACCTTCAAACTAGCTTATGTATTCCTGCCGTTTCCTCTCATCCCCAGGCTGGTAGCCAGGATCAATCAGGAGAGGGCATCGGTGATCTTGATAGCTCCTGTGTGGCCACGCAGGACTTGGTATGCAGATCTGGTGAATATGTCATCGGCTCCACCATGGAAGCTACCTTTGAGACGAGACCTTCTTGTTCAAGGTCCGTTCGAACATCCGAATCTGGTCTCACTCCAACTGACTGCTTGGAGATTGAACGCTTGATCTTATCAAAACGAGGGTTCTCAGATTCTGTTATTGATACTCTTGTTCAGGCCAGAAAGCCTGTAACTAGAAAAATTTACCACAAAATATGGAAAAAATATATCTGTTGGTGTGAATCTAAAGGATTCCCTTGGGACAAGGTAAAAATTCCTAAGATTCTATCCTTTCTTCAAGAAGGATTGGAGAAAGGATTATCTGCAAGTTCCTTGAAGGGACAGATTTCTGCCTTGTCTGTGTTACTTCACAAAAAGCTGGCAGCTGTGCCAGATGTTCGAGCCTTTGTTCAGGCTCTGGTTAGAATCAAGCCTGTTTACAAACCTTTGACTCCTCCTTGGAGTCTCAACTTAGTTCTTTCAGTTCTTCAGGGGGTTCCGTTTGAACCCTTACATTCCGTTGATATTAAGTTATTATCTTGGAAAGTTTTGTTTTTGGTTGCAATTTCTTCTGCTAGAAGAGTTTCAGAATTATCTGCTCTGCAGTGTTCTCCTCCTTATCTGGTGTTCCATGCAGATAAGGTGGTTTTACGTACTAAACCTGGTTTTCTTCCGAAAGTTGTTTCTAACAAAAACATTAACCAGGAGATAGTCGTGCCTTCTTTGTGTCCGAATCCAGTTTCAAAGAAGGAACGTTTGTTGCACAATTTGGATGTTGTTCGCGCTCTAAAATTCTATTTAGATGCTACAAAGGATTTTAGACAAACATCTTCTTTGTTTGTTGTTTATTCTGGTAAAAGGAGAGGTCAAAAAGCAACTTCTACCTCTCTCTCTTTTTGGATTAAAAGCATCATCAGATTGGCTTATGAGACTGCCGGACGGCAGCCTCCTGAAAGAATCACAGCTCATTCCACTAGGGCTGTGGCTTCCACATGGGCCTTCAAGAACGAGGCTTCTGTTGATCAGATATGTAGGGCAGCGACTTGGTCTTCACTGCACTCTTTTACCAAATTTTACAAGTTTGATACTTTTGCTTCTTCTGAGGCTATTTTTGGGAGAAAGGTTTTGCAAGCCGTGGTGCCTTCCATTTAGGTGACCTGATTTGCTCCCTCCCTTCATCCGTGTCCTAAAGCTTTGGTATTGGTTCCCACAAGTAAGGATGACGCCGTGGACCGGACACACCTATGTTGGAGAAAACAGAATTTATGTTTACCTGATAAATTACTTTCTCCAACGGTGTGTCCGGCCCACGGCCCGCCCTGGTTTTTTAATCAGGTCTGATAATTTATTTTCTTTAACTACAGTCACCACGGTATCATATGGTTTCTCCTATGCAAATATTCCTCCTTTACGTCGGTCGAATGACTGGGGTAGGCGGAGCCTAGGAGGGATCATGTGACCAGCTTTGCTGGGCTCTTTGCCATTTCCTGTTGGGGAAGAGAATATCCCACAAGTAAGGATGACGCCGTGGACCGGACACACCGTTGGAGAAAGTAATTTATCAGGTAAACATAAATTCTGTTTTTTTTTTTATTTGTCTATATATATATATATATATATATATATATATATAATATTCGGTACAATATATATATATAGTACAATATTCGGTTATTAATATAATTTTTTTAATATATTATTACTTACTATCTTCTAAATCATCTTCCTGCACAAGCACTTGTTCTATCTCATAATCTTGTACCACTTCTTCTCTCTCCTCATTAATAATATTTCCCTCTCCATCTTGATGGTAATTGTCAACCTGAATTTCTGCATCATCTAAATGTATAACAAAACAAAGGTTTTCATTTTAAAAATGTCATTTTTTTTTTATTATAAATGCAATAAAAAGTAATAAAATTAAGTTAACCTTCCAAATTCGGATTCTGAATTTCTTCTTCCTCATTTGACTCATTTTCAATAATAGGCCTTGCCCTACGTTGTTGCCTTCTTATTACTTAAACACAAAAAATGTTCATTTTATTTCCAACATTGTATGGATCTATATATATATATATAAATTATTACAATTTATAAATACCTGGGTTATCATTTCCCTCCCTGTCCATAAACACCCTTGGCAAGGGGTCAGATTCTCCACCAGAACTTGAGGAATTTTCATCAATTGGACAGAGATATCTCGGTGCTCTACGGTTTTTAACTATTTAAAAATGTAAACAAATTAGTTGCACTTTTCATATTATATAATGTAAAATCATATTTAATCCACAATTTAATAGAAAAGAAAAATTATTATTATTATTACAATGTTAGAAATAGATTCGATAATCTTTTTTAATAATAATTTTTATTGAGGTTTTCTAAACATACAACGGTAGGTAAAATTTTGGAAACATAAATATATATACGACATGTTACTTTAGAACAATATGTAGGGCTACATATCCATCTTAGTTTGAACTGAAAACAATCATGGCCCTATTACACAAACAAGGGTATAGCCATTTTTCAGTGTCCAAACCAACATATCGGTATTACAAGTCATACCGTCAAAACACATTGTAACAGGAGGAAAAGAAAAAACCCTAAACAAAAACAAAAAAGAAAAACAAAAACAAAGAGCAAAAAGAAAAAGGCATTCATTAACATCACTGTCTTGATATATATAATCATACAATTGTCTCAAGTATTTGCCGTAGAGTAAACCAAAGTTATGAAATTTATATAAAGCAGAGTAAGAAGAAATAGAAGGGGAAAGTGCGATGGAAGGGGATAGAGGAGGATGATATATATTGGAAGAGAGTGAGAACCAAGGGTGGTAGGAAGAAAAGGACTCCTTACTGGAAACATCTATTGTGTGTGAGTCATTTATCTGTAGTACCTAAGAAAGAGTCCCAATAAAATTTGATATCATAAAATCTAGTCAGGGTTCCCCGTCTATAATAGACATATTCCTCGTGGGACAGCAAGGTAGTTGTGTTTTGTATCCAGTCATTCCTAGAGGGGATCCGAGAAGATTTCCAATTTCTAGCTATCAAATTCCTGGCGCTATTAAGTCCTATCAACAATAGGTTCCATCGAATTTTGCAAATGTTTTTTGGTTTATAATTTAGAATTGCAGTCAAAGGGGACAGTACAAAAGCGTCTCCTAATATTGTTTGAAAGTCCTTCTCAATCTGTGTCCAAAGTGGTCTAAGCCTGTCACATTGCCACCATATGTGAGACATGTTGCCTTTCATGCCACATCCCCTCCAACATCTGTCGTCTGCGCTAGAGTAAATATATTTTAAACGATTAGGGGTCATGTACCATCTAGTCAGTATTTTGTGGTTCAATTCTAGTGTCTTTGGTGAAGCTGATGACTTATGGGTATTATGGAATATGTTCTCCCAATCTTCCTCTGAAATGGAAATCTCCAGTTCTCTCTGCCAACTTAAAGTGTAAGGTGGAAGTGCCTTAGTTATGGTGTCCTCTAGTAGCTGCTTGGTTAAAGATAAAGTTCCTGACATAGGTACCTCCAATAAGCATAATTTTTCAAATCTTGTAGGGGATCTAAGTAATTCTGACTTGTGTTTAGAATTGTGAACTAAATGGCGCAATTGCTCATATTTTAGCCATGAAGAGTAGTTTCCACCCGCTATCTCCCCCATTTCATGTCTATGTCTCAATCTACCGTTAATGGTCAATTTAACGAACGGGATCGTATATCCCAGATCGCCTTGGGTATTTGTTTTAGGTTCTATTCCACCTAGAAATTCTGCGTTATATGATATAGGTGAAAGAGGCGATACCCCAGATGAAATGCCTATTTTAGAATCTCTTAAAGTATCCCAGCTGTCGAAAATATGTATATATAGTGAGGAGGTTCTAGCTAACTGTGGTCTTATGTGATGTGAAACCCAGCATAGAGCCCCTAACGATGTTGCTTGTAACAGATGGGAATCAATTGTGGGCCATGCTTTGTTTTCGATTTTACCGTGCCAATTTAAAACACGTTGGAGTGTCACAGCGTTGTAGTATCTTTCTATGTTCGGCACCCCTATACCCCCTTTACCTAGAGGTCTGTGCATGGTAGCTTTGTTTATCCGTGGTCTAACCTTTCCCCAAATAAATGCATTTATTTCTGACTGTAGTTGCGATAAGAACGATTTATTAAGGTGTATAGGAACTGTTTGGAGTATGTATAAAATCTGTGGGAGCGTGGTCATTTTGATGGCCTGGATTCTACCCCACCAGGTCAAAGGTTTGTCTTGCCAGAGCCGAAAATCATTTTTTAACCTATTTAGCAGAGGGATGTAGTTATGTTGAAAGAGCATGTTGGACTTTGGTGTTAGGTCAATACCCAAATATTTAATCTTACAATGTTGAAGTTTATACGGGCATAAGTCTTTCAACTTCTTAAATAGATCACTGGCCATATTAATATTGAGGATTTCGGACTTCTGAGGGTTTATTAGAAAATTAGAAAGTTTACCGAATGTGACAAATTCAGCTAGTAGGTGTGGTAGGGATTTGTCCGGTGAAGTCATGGATATAAGGACATCGTCAGCATATAGTGTAAGCTTATATTCGTTTGGTCCGATTTTGAGTCCTTGGATATTGTCATTTTTTCTGATGTGTGCTGCTAGGGTCTCTATAGACAGTGTGAACAGGAGTGGAGACAAGGGACACCCCTGTCTCGTACCGTTATGGATTTGGAAAGTATTAGAAAGAATACCGTTAACCCTAACCCTTGCTGAAGGGCTGCTGTAGACACTAAAAATTCTCTCAACCATTTTGTGGCCAAAACCAAATCTGAACAGACAGGCTTTAAGGAACCCCCAGTCTAAGCGATCAAACGCTTTTTCAGCATCTGTTGAAATAAGAACTGTGGGCTCCCCCGTCCTATTCACATGTTCAATGAGGTGTAGGGTTCTGATGGTATTATCCCGTGCCTCGCGACCCGGGACAAACCCTGATTGGTCTACGTGTATTAACTTGGGGAGTACTGAATTCAGTCTGTTGGCTAACACCTTCGTGTATATTTTAAGGTCAGTGTTAAGTAGGGAGATGGGTCTATAGTTCTCCACCCTCGTGTTGTCCTTCCCTGGCTTTGGAAGAACAGATATATGTGCCTCCAAGACGTGTGTAGGCCACTTTGTGTCGTCATCTATTGCTTGGAACATGGTAGTAAGGTGTGGTGCAAGGATATGTTTAAACTGTTTATAATAGGCGTTGGAAAATCCATCTGGCCCAGGACTTTTGTGAGATGGCAGATTTTTAATCACCGCCAGCACTTCTTGCTGAGTGATGGGGTCTTCCAATTGTTTTGATAATTCTGTTGGAATTGTGGGGAGATCTATTTCGTTTAGATATGTAGTAATTGCATTAGGTGTGTCCATCGAAGTCGGGGGAGGAAGGTTATATAAGTTTTGGTAATACATTTTAAAAGTGTCAGCTATCTTAACAGATTCTTGAGAGTAGTTTCCGTCATTATTTTGTATCTTATGTATATAGGAGTTGGTTCGTTTTGTTCGCAGCATTCTCGCCAGGAGGGTACCTGTTCTATTTGATTCTGCATAATACAGTTTTTTAAGATAAAATGCTTTATCTTGTGCTTCTTTATATAATATGTGATTCAAGTCATTTCTAGCTGTTTGCAATTGTTTACTAATGTTGTAATCCCGAGGATTTGCTTTATGTATAGATTCAATCTTATGTAGGGTATTTACTGCGGCATTATATGCCGTCAAATATTGTTTACGCAAGATAGATTTATGTTTGATAAGTTCTCCCCTCATCACAGCCTTGTGTGCTTCCCAGTTGGTAGAAGGGGAGGTTAGGTGTGGAGGGTTAAGGCTAAAGAATTCTTGTAAAGCTAGTGTGGTTTTGTTCAGAATCAAAGGTTTTTTAAGAAGTGTTTCGTCTAACCTCCACACATATGGGATTCGATAATCTTTTAAAATTTTTTATTTTATTTTATCTAATCGCCTTAATAATAGAATGTGCACAACATACTTTCACACATTCTTTTCTTTTACAAACATCAAAACAAAGTTGGCTTATAATTCAGTATAAATAGATAAAAGAAAGAATCAGACATATTTTAAAAAACGTGTCATTCTTCAAGGAAGACAGTGTCTACTGTTGAATCCAAAGATTTACATCACTATCTCTTTTTAAACTTGTAAAGTTGAGAACCCAAACAATGTAAGTTAATTAACTTTAGAAACAACACTCAAGATAACTGTGAAAGTAAAATTCTATTAAAATGTGTTAGCCAATCACAATAGACAAATGTACAGCCATAAATCACCAGACTCTGAGCATATCTAGAAATTCTTTTCTCTAAGTGATTTCAAGAGATACAATAAAATTATATAACACAATTAAATTTGATAGTTTTATAAAATAAATGTGTTTTCCAATGCACATGTTATGAAATTGTTAAAAATACAAATGTTATACATACATTTCTGTGTAACATACATTTTAAAAATTAAATCTGGATTATGTCAAAGTCTTACATTTGCGCAGGTAACACCGGATAAGCGTCCTCAATTTAGATTGTCTCCTGTACAAATCATTGTAGCATTTTAGGCATTGCTTTCTCGTTCTCCTCTGTCCAGATATTCGCCTCACTCTTCTTACCATTTCACAGAGAATATTATTTCTCCTATCCTGGTCCAAGGTGTAAATTCCCCTTCTTTTTTTGGGAAAATATTTTTCCATTGTATATGAAATTATCAATAGTTCACCTATAGAGAATTTCCTAGATCTTGCCATCTTGCTGTGCTGATTTCTATTTCTAGGGTGTAGCCAAGTAACGGAACTAATTTCAATATAAAAATGCGCAATTACAAGTAATAAAATAATCCAATATTTTAAATCAATATTGATATAGATTTGTATTTGTATAAGTTTCAATATATGTTTCAATATGTATTATAAACTTTTAGTAACTTTTAGTTACATCCTAAGCTTTATAATCTTTATTGTATCAATTGTCTCTAATAGTTTCTAAGCAAACATTAACTTTTTTCGGTATTGCAACAAATGTATTTTTTTATGCTAGTATCCAGCAAATATAACAATTGTTACTTTTACAGACAAAACTAACATGTAATAAGAATTTATATAAATATTTATTCAAATTACAATATTTACACATAACCAAACACATGACCGTTATTCATTTTACATTTTTTTTATTTTGAAATACTAATGCGACATAGGGATCTTTCCAGAAAAATAAAGTGCACACCCTTTTTTCTCAACCTTCATGCACAAATTCTTTAAATTAGCTTGTAACGTTAATTTAAGTTTAGTTAAATTGTGGATACCATTTTGCGCACTTTAACTACTCATTTTTAAGATGGCATCATTGCAAGCAGGAAAGACAAAAAGTGGGAGAAGTGTGATGTTCACCCATCGTCAAAATTGTATTTTGGTGGAACAAGTGGTGGAACATTATGAAGAGATCATTGGCTACCAGGCAAGAACTGTTAACCCACAGAGAAAGCGGGCAATATGGACCCAAATTAGCACATCTGTGTCTTCAGAAGGTAGCTTTCCGAAGGATGTAAGGGCATGTCGGAAGAGGGTTAACGACATCAGAAAGAACATAAAAAAAAGGTATGCCAAGCAAAACAATCGGCTAAAGCAACAGGTGGAGGACCAGGATACAGGGCGGAATTGACTGATTTCGAACAAATTCTCTATGCCAGGATGGGGGATGCAGTTGTGGTCGGCCTGGATGTTCCTGGAGACACAATGGACTTTAGAGGTAAAATTTGTTTTAAATTATTTCTTTGTTTTGTTGGGGGGGGGGGTGTTCTTACATTTGTAGGTATATTGTGAATTGATACATTTTTATTTATATTTACAGAACAACATGAGGATGTCTGTGTGGAAGAGGATGTAAATGCACAGGAGGACCAACCTTTTGTTCATGAAACCACGTCTCAGGAACCTCAACCTTCAACTTCACAAACAAATAGAGATCGAGAAGAAAGCGCATGTAAGCAATATAAAAAATAAATTATGTGTATATCATATCGTGAGTTTGTCAGAGGCTTTTCAAGTGCTGTTGAGATAGAAAGATGGATAACACAGGAGGGAAGAGAGATAGATAGGAGGGGATAGAGATAGAAGGTGAGAGAGATAGAGATCTCAAAAGAGAGGTGTGGGTGATGGAGAGAAAAAGAAAATGGTAGACAGAGAGAGAAAAGAGACTTTGCAGTGTTTGGAGATTGAGATCGCAAAACATAGGGTTAGAGGGGTGGGTGATGTATAGAGCTATGGGTGTGACTACTGTAATACCAGAAATTGCCCTTTTGAAGGTGCATAATGAAAAGCAATATTAAGCCCAAATAAATAACCAAACAAAATATATATTCTTATGAACCTTGTAACGGAATTTAATTTGTAATCAAGCAAACAATATTTGTATGGGTATTGAAATTCTTCGATGTTTGTATGGGTATGGAAAAAAATTTATTTTGATATACATATTTTTATTTTGCGAGATTAAGGTTAATACCTATTGTTCAAAACAAATTTGTTGTTCAATGATTGGAAATTTTTTCAAAGAACTGTGAAGTTATGTAAATTTTGAGTATCAACAATAATGTATTGATACAAACCAATTAAATTTCGTTTGTCAATCAACCAAAAATTAATTTAAACTAGTTTGACCTCAACGATAATTTACATTTTTCCAAGGCGATAGGATTTTAACGTAAAAAAAACACAATAAATTTAAATGATCAATTTGTTAAAAGTTTTATTGATTTTATGTTTTTGGATTCTATCATTCCTATCAAATTACATGGTGCTTGATGCATAAATACCCTAAATTTGTTATCAATCAAAAATATTTTTGAATGAACGCATGTGTACATAGAAATCTCAAAAATTGAAAATATAGTTTGTTAACCCTTTTATTTCTCAACAGGTGTTAGAGCATTGCTTCAAACTATGCAAGATAGTTCAATTGCATTATATGATGGTATGTATGGAAATTGTAAATTTCTCCTGTTAAGTGTAGTCAGTCCACGGGTCATCCATTACTTATGGGATATTAACTCCTCCCCAACAGGAAGTGCAAGAGGATCACCCAAGCAGAGCTGCTATATAGCTCCTCCCCTCTACGTCACACCCAGTCATTCTCTTGCACCCAACTAATAGATAGGATGTGTGAGAGGACTGTGGGGATTAAACTTAGTTTTTATATCTTCAATCAAAAGTTTGTTATTTTAAACGGCACCAGAGTGTGTTGTTTTCTTCTCAGGCAGAATTTGAAGAAGAATCTACCTGAGTTTTGTGTATGATCTTAGCGGACGTAACTAAGATCCATTTGCTGTTCTCGGCCATTCTGAGGAGTGAGGTAACTTCAGATCAGGGGACAGCGGGCAGGTTCACCTGCAAAGAGGTATGTTGCAGTATATTATTTTCTAAGGAATGGAATTGACTGAGAAAATACTGCTAATACCGATATAATGTAAGTACAGCCTTAAATGCAGTAGTAGCAACTGGTATCAGGCTGATATGTATGTATGTTTACACTTAAGTATTTCTGGGGAATGGCACTTCACTGGGAAAATACTGTATGCATATAACTTTTAGCCTAACTTGCAGTGGGAGCGACTAGCAGCAGGCTTTTAATGACATTTCATAAATTAGATTTTAAACGTTTGCTGGCATGTTAAATTGTTTAATTATCTGAGGTACTTGGTGAAAAATTGTTTTGGGCGTTATTTTCCACATGGCTGTCGTTTGTTTTAAATTAAAACAGTTTACTGAGCTTCCCTCACTGTTGTATTGTGAGTGGGAGGGGCCTATTTTGGCGCTTTTACTACGCATCAGAAATTCAGTCACAGTCTGCCTTTTTCTCCCTGCCTGATCCAGGACGTCTTCACAGAGCTCAGGGGTCTTCAAAACTAGTTTTGAGGGAGGTAATCACTCACAGCAGACCTGTGAGACTGTGCTTTGACTGTGATAAAAACGCTTATATTTTCAATTGTTATCCGTTTTTTCTGATATTAAGGGTTAATCATCCATTACTAATGAGTGCAATCCTTTGCTAAATTTATGCTTTTACTGTGAAAATTTGGTTTCTATAACTAATCCGGTTCATTATTATTCAACTGTGACAGTTTTTGTGTGCTTCTTAAAGGCACAGTAATGTTTTGCATATTGCTTGTAAATTTAGTTGAAAAGTATTTCCAAGCCTGCTAGTCTAATTGCTAGTTTGTTTAAACATGTCTGACACAGAGGAATCTCTTTGTGCAATATGTTCAAAAGCCAAGGTGGAGCCCAATAGAAATTTATGTACTAATTGCATTGATGCTACTTTAAATAAAAGTCAATCTGTACATGTTAAGCAACATTCACCAGACAACGAGGGGGAAGTTATGCCGACTAACTTGCCTCACGTGTCAGTACCTGCATCTCCCGCTCAGGAGGTGCGTGATATTGTAACGCCAAGTACATCAGGGCGGCCATTACAAATCACTCTACAAGACATGGCTAATGTTATGACTGAAGTTTTGTCTAAATTGCCAGAACTTAGGGGTAAACGAGATCACTCTGGGGTGAGAACAGAGTGCGCTGATAATGCTAGGGCCATGTCTGATACTGCGTCACAATTTGCAGAGCATGAGGACGGAGAGCTTCATTCTGCGGGTGACGGATCTGATCCAAATAAACTGGATTCAGACATTTCAAATTTTAAGTTTAAGCTGGAAAACCTCAGTGTATTACTAGGGGAGGTGTTAGCGGCTCTGAATGATTGTAACACAGTTGCAATCCCAGAGAAAATGTGTAGGTTGGATAAATATTTTGCGGTACCGACGTGTACTGACGTTTTTCCTATACCTAAGAGACTTACTGATATTGTTACTAAGGAGTGGAATAGACCCGGTGTGCCTTTCTCACCCCCTCCTATATTCAGAAAAATGTTTCCAATAGACGCCACCACACGGGACTTATGGCAAACGGTCCCTAAGGTGGAGGGAGCAGTTTCTACTTTAGCTAAGCGTACCACTATCCCGGTGGAGGATAGCTGTGCCTTTTCAGATCCAATGGATAAAAAGTTAGAGGGTTACCTTAAGAAAATGTTTGTTCAACAAGGTTTTATATTGCAACCCCTTGCATGCATTGCGCCTGTCACGGCTGCGGCAGCATTTTGGTTTGAGTCTCTGGAAGAGACCCTTGACTCAGCGCCATTAGATGAGATTACACACAAGCTTAAAACCCTTAAGCTAGCTAATTCATTTATTTCGGATGCCGTAGTACATTTAACTAAACTTACGGCTAAGAATTCCGGATTCGCCATTCAGGCACGCAGAGCGCTGTGGCTAAAATCCTGGTCAGCTGATGTAACTTCTAAATCTAAATTACTTAACATACCTTTCAAGGGGCAGACTTTATTCGGGCCCGGTTTGAAAGAAATTATCGCTGATATTACGGGGGGTAAAGGCCATGCCCTGCCTCAAGACAGAGCCAAACCTAGGGCTAGACAGTCTAATTTTCGTGCCTTTCGTAACTTCAAGGCAGGAGCAGCATCAACTTCCTCTGCTCCAAAACAGGAAGGAGCTGTTGCTCGCTTCAGACAAGGCTGGAAACCTAACCAGACCTGGAACAAGGGCAAGCAGGCCAGAAAACCTGCTGCTGCCCCTAAGACTGCATGAAGTGAGGGCCCCCGATCCGGAAACGGATCTAGTGGGGGGCAGACTCTCTCTCTTCGCCCAGGCTTGGGCAAGAGATGTCCAGGATCCCTGGGCGTTGGAGATCATATCTCAGGGATATCTTCTGGACTTCAAAGCTTCTCCTGCACAAGGGAGATTTCACCTTTCAAGGTTGTCAACAAACCAGATAAAGAAAGAGGCGTTTCTACGCTGTGTACAAGACCTTTTACTAATGGGAGTGATCCACCCAGTTCCGCGGTCGGAACACGGACAAGGGTTTTACTCAAATCTGTTTGTGGTTCCCAAAAAAGAGGGAACCTTCAGACCAATATTGGATTTAAAGATCCTAAACAAATTCCTAAGAGTTCCATCGTTCAAAATGGAAACGATTCGGACAATCTTACCCATGATCCAAAGAGGTCAGTACATGACCACAGTGGATTTAAAGGATGCTTACCTTCACATACCGATTCACAAAGAATTACCAGTATCTAAGGTTTGCCTTCCTAGACAGGCATTACCAGTTTGTAGCTCTTCCCTTCGGGTTGGCTACGGCTCCAAGAATCTTTACAAAGGTTCTGGGCTCTCTTCTGGCGGTACTAAGACCGCGAGGAATTTCGGTAGCTCCGTACCTAGACGACATTCTGATACAAGCGTCAAGCTTCCAAACTGCCAAGTCTCATACAGAGTTAGTACTGGCATTTCTAAGGTCGCATGGGTGGAAAGTGAACGAGGAGAAGAGTTCTCTCTTACCACTCACAAGAGTTCCCTTCTTGGGGACTCTTATAGATTCTGTAGAAATGAAAATTTACCTGACAGAGGACAGGTTAACAAAGCTTCTAAATGCTTGCCGTGTCCTTCATTCCATTCAACACCCGTCAGTGGCTCAATGCATGGAGGTAATCGGCTTAATGGTAGCGGCAATGGACATAGTTCCTTTTGCACGCCTGCATCTCAGACCGCTGCAATTGTGCATGCTAAGTCAGTGGAATGGGGATTACTCAGATTTGTCCCCTACGCTGAATCTGGATCAAGAGACCAGAGATTCTCTTCTATGGTGGCTTTCTCGGCCACATCTGTCCAGGGGGATGCCCTTCAGCAGGCCAGACTGGACAATTGTAACAACAGAGGCCAGCCTACTAGGTTGGGGCGCTGTCTGGAATTCCCTGAAGGCTCAGGGATCATGGACTCAAGAGGAGAGTCTCCTTCCAATAAACATTCTGGAATTGAGAGCAGTTCTCAATGCCCTTCTGGCTTGGCCTCAGTTAGCAACTCTGAGGTTCATCTGGTTTCAGTCGGACAACATCACGACTGTGGCTTACATCAACCATCAGGGAGGGACAAGGAGTTCCCTAGCGATGATGGAAGTATCAAAGATAATTCGCTGGGCAGAGTCTCACTCTTGCCACCTGTCAGCGATCCACATCCCAGGAGTGGAGAACTGGGAGGCGGATTTCCTAAGTCGCCAGACTTTTCATCCGGGGGAGTGGGAACTTCATCCGGAGATCTTTGCCCAAATACTTCGACGTTGGGGCAAACCAGATATGGATCTCATGGCGTCTCGCCAGAACGCCAAGCTTCCTTGTTAGGGACCCGGGAGCGGTCCTGATAGATGCTTTGACAGCACCTTGGACCTTCAGGATGGCTTATGTGTTTCCACCCTTCCCGATGCTTCCTCGTTTGATTGCCAGGATCAAACAGGAGAAAGCATCGGTGATTCTAATAGCACCTGCGTGGCCACGCAGGACCTGGTATGCAGATCTAGTGGACATGTCATCCTGTCCACCTTGGTCTCTGCCTCTGAGACAGGACCTTCTAATTCAGGGTCCTTTCAAACATCAAAATCTAATTTCTCTGAAGCTGACTGCATGGAAATTGAACGCTTGATTTTATCAAAGCATGGATTTTCGGAGTCAGTAATTGATACCTTAATACAGGCTAGGAAACCTGTTACCAGGAAAATTTACCATAAGATATGGCGTAAATACTTACATTGGTGCGAATCCAAGAGTTACTCATGGAGTAAGGTTAGGATTCCTAGGATATTGTCTTTTCTACAAGAAGGTTTAGAAAAGGGTTTATCTGCAAGTTCTTTAAAGGGACAGATCTCAGCTCTGTCCGTTCTTTTACACAAACGTCTGTCAGAAGTTCCAGACGTTCAGGCTTTTTGTCAGGCTTTGGCTAGGATTAAGCCTGTGTTTAAGACTGTAGCTCCACCGTGGAGTTTAAACTTAGTTCTTAACGTTTTACAGGGTGTTCCGTTTGAACCCCTTCATTCCATTGATATCAAGCTGTTATCTTGGAAAGTTCTGTTTTTAATGGCTATTTCCTCGGCTCGTAGAGTCTCTGAGTTATCAGCCTTACATTGTGATTCTCCTTATCTGATTTTTCATTCAGATAAGGTAGTTCTGCGTACTAAACCTGGGTTCTTACCTAAGGTAGTCACTAACAAGAATATCAATCAAGAGATTGTTGTTCCATCATTGTGCCCTAACCCTTCTTCAAAGAAGGAACGACTTCTGCACAATCTAGACGTAGTCCGTGCCCTGAAATTTTATTTACAGGCAACTAAAGATTTTCGGCAAACTTCTTCCCTGTTTGTCGTTTATTCTGGACAGAGGAGAGGTCATAAAGCATCTGCTACCTCTCTATCCTTTTGGCTTCGTAGCATAATACGTTTAGCCTATGAGACTGCTGGACAGCAACCTCCTGAAAGGATTACAGCTCATTCTACTAGAGCTGTGGCTTCCACTTGGGTCTTTAAGAATGAGGCCTCTGTTAAACAGATTTGCAAGGCTGCAACTTGGTCTTCTCTTCATACTTTTTCCAAATTTTACAAATTTGACACTTTTGCTTCTTCGGAGGCTGTTTTTGGGAGAAAGGTTCTTCAGGCAGTGGTTCCTTCCGTATAAAGATCCTGCCTGTCCCTCCCGTCATCCGTGTACTTTAGCTTTGGTATTGGTATCCCATAAGTAATGGATGACCCGTGGACTGACTACACTTAACAGGAGAAAACATAATTTATGCTTACCTGATAAATTCCTTTCTCCTGTAGTGTAGTCAGTCCACGGCCCGCCCTGTTTTTTATGGCAGGTCTAAATTTTAAATTATACTCCAGTCACCACTGCACCCTATAGTTTCTCCTTTCTCGTTTGGTTTTCGGTCGAATGACTGGGTGTGACGTAGAGGGGAGGAGCTATATAGCAGCTCTGCTTGGGTGATCCTCTTGCACTTCCTGTTGGGGAGGAGTTAATATCCCATAAGTAATGGATGACCCGTGGACTGACTACACTACAGGAGAAAGGAATTTATCAGGTAAGCATAAATTATGTTTTTAAAGGTTAGATATGGTTGTTTTTATTTTATTTAATTTTTTTTAAATTTTATTTTTGTTTTTGAAGAACAGGTCGAATTGACACTGCAACCACTAGTCGAGGACACCATCAATGAAGACGATGATGATGATGAGACACAAATACATGGTCACACACAGGAGGGACCAACACCACCTGATTTAAATACACCTGCTGCGAGTCCAATGGTCAACGAATCTGACATTGAGGAAACAGCCGAAGAAGTCAGACAACCTCCAATTACAGAGCGAACCAATGACATACAGGCACTGACAGATATGGCATCCTCATTTAGACATGAACAAAGTGCTTTTTTTAAGGAACTCATTGAATTACAGAAACAAAGGAACAATATTCTGAAACGTGATTCAGAAATAAAAAGTGAATATTATAAAAAAAAATTAGAAATTATGAATCGTAGATCTCAGAATTGATACACAGAATCCCAAAAATTAAGTGTATATATTTTCTGTTTTTTATATTTTTATTTGTTGTGCTTTACATTTATTTTCACTTTGTTTGTTTGAAAGTTTGTATTAATAATATTTATATATAGTTTGGTTTGGTTATATTTTCATTAAAGATATTTATCCCTTAATAAAAGAAAAGATTTTTGATAAATAAGCAAAAGTTTTATTTTTTCAAATGGGTGGAGTTAACTTCAATATCAAAGACTTATGTACATTTCTTATAAAGAATTCAAACTCAGGGTGATGACATGTATTCTGAAAAAAAAAAAAAATATTAGTAATTCAAATACAGAAAATTTAATAAAATAATACACAATGCTAAATAGTTTGCAATAATACTTACATGAAAAATATCTTTCAATAATTTCCAATCGATTTTGTACACCTGCCCTTGTAGTATGTCTGCCTATAATGTCTTGAGGGATATAAGTGTCATCTGTGGGATCATTGGGACACTCCTCCTCTAAATTGCCTTGGGAAATTGCAATGTTGTGCAACATGCATGCAACTAGAATTATATCATTACATTTTTCTGGCGAATATTGAAGTGCTCCTCCAGACCTATCCAAAACTCTGAAACGCATTTTTAAAACCCCAAAAGTTCTTTCTATAGCACTTCTTGTGCTACGGTGGGATTCATTAAATTTAATTTCTACTCGGGTATGTGGCATTGGGACAGGTGTCAACAGCCAAGTTCGGCACGGATAACCACTATCACCTATTTTTTAAAATGAAAAATTGATTAGAGATTATAAATAATTTAAACATTACAATTAATCATAATTCATATATATATTTATGACATGTGATATGTAAAAAGTGCAAATCCCCCCCCCAAAAAAATAAAAAAATACAGAGAACTGATTTCATTATAATTAGATTATATGAAAATAAGTTCATATTTACCTAATAGCCAACCGTGTGGCATGTTGCCCTGTTCAAAAGCAGAAAATAGTGCAGATTGTTTTAGGATGTGGAAATCATGACATGATCCAGGAAACCCAGATCGAACAGCCCAAATTCTAAGGTTTGCATCACACACAGCCTGTATGTTTAGGGAATGAAAGCTTTTCCTGTTCCTATATTGCTCCTCCCTTAGGGATGGTGGTCTAAGAGCAATATGGGTGCAATCTATAGCACCAAGAACATTGGGCATACCGGCTACTTGGTAAAAGGTGGACTTCACTGTATGCCATTCATGCACATTCCTAGGAACATAAATAAATTTTGAAAGATGTTTTAGAATTGCTTTTAAAACAATTGTTAAATGGCGGCAAAATGAAGGCTGACTCATGCCCACAACATCACTGGATACAGCCTGAAAAGATCCGGTTGCCAAAAAATGTAAAACTGCGAGTAATTTCAAAAGTCCAGGTATTGCCCTTGTTTTTCTGGTTCGGGGATCAATGTCATTTTTAATCAGAGAATATAGATTCAGTATGCTTTCTCGGTTTATCCTGAATTTGCGCTTAATTTCACGATCGGATAATGCCTCAAGTCCACAACGGGGCAAAAACAATCGAGGAACTCTTTGCCGTCTCCGGAACATATTTCCATCATTTTCACGATTTTCCTGGGACTGAACAAGAGAAATAGCAGCCAAAATAAAAAAAAAACTCCCATCTTCTATGAATAAAATATGGGAGTAAATTCAAAGTTCTCCTACTTGGTTATGGAGTATTTTCACGGTCGGATTTATAGGAGAATTATAGGTTCTCCTTTGGCGCAAAATAATGATAAATATGATTTTCGGCGATTCGTTGGGAGTATTTCTAAAAATACGACTGAAATCCATTGTTTTTTGGCTGTATTTGGCGCACCTGTGCGCCTTGGCGAGAGCGAAAAACTGGTCGCATTTTTAGGTCGTATTACAGCTTATTTTGGGCGTAAAATGTGTTGATAAATAGGAGAATAAATCCGACAGAGTAATTATAGGCGCAAAAGTAGGAGAATTATGATGATAAATAGAGCCCTATATATGAAGTTGGTCATTGAGTTTTTGCAATATATACAATGTATAATATTTTGTAACACATTTGTACTTTTGTATTTCTATGAAAATGTATTTCTACATGCAGTATTCAATTTCACCATTGGAGGGCGATATTTGTGCATTTTTTCACAACTGTTTGGCGCCAATATGGCTATTTAAACAATGTTTTAATCACTTTATGTCATGCTTGAGAAAGGGCTTATTGTTGGCCCGAAACGTTGCTGTATTTGACCTTTGTTTGATAATTAAAGTCACTTTGCTAACCAGATTAAGAAAGCGCGAGGAACCTCGCTTGCATCTCTTAACTGTCAATACAGAACCCTGAAGCTTGAACTTTCTAACTCCTACTCAGCTACATTAAGTGATCAACTCTTGGAGATCTCTAAACAGATAAAAGACTTGGAGGTTGACGAAACTCAACGTTTGTTAGATAAACCTAAACAAGTTTATTACCATAATAATAATAAAGTTTCTACTTTATTGGCCAGAAAGCTGAGAAATCGGACAGCGCAAGCCAAAATCACTTTCATAAACACCCCTGCTGGCTGTGTGACGTCTCCAGCCGGTATAGGAGATGCCTTTAGACATTTCTATCACCAACTGTATAATTTAGACTCCTCAGACTCTACAAAAATTCTTGACCCAGCTAGTATCCGCAGATACCTCGCTTCCCTAGACCTCCCCCAAATAGACCAAATGGATACAATGGCTCTTATTTCTCCTATTTCTCTTGAAGAAGTTACCTTGGCCGTTAGAGATCTTAAAACTGCAAAGTCCCCGGGCCCAGATGGTTTCACGAGTCAATTTTGTTAATCTTTCTCCCCTCAAATCTCACCGATTCTCTGCAAGGTATTCAACGAAGTGTTCAGCAAAGGAAGTTTCCGAAAGGAGTTCCTTGAGGCCTCCATTACCACTATACTAAAAGCTGGTAAGGACCCCCAAGACTGTGGGAGATACCACCTGATCTCCTTGCTTAATATCGATACTAAACTCTACGCTAAGATATTAGCAAACCGGCTTACCCAAATCACCCCCACTTTGATACACCCGGATCAAGTGGGTTTTATCCCCCGAAGAGAAGGCCCTGACGCCACTCGGCGCATCTTAGACATACTGCTGGAAAGTGCTAAGGGAGATGCCCCCACGTTAGCCCTGTCATTGGACGCTGAGAAAGCCTTTGACAGGGTGAGGTGGGAGTACTTATGGGAAACTCTACGTGCCTTTGGAATTCCTGAAAAATTTATTGTGATTCAGGCTCTATACTCTAGTCCATCTGCCAGGGTTAAGGGAATAGGCTTTCAATCCAATAGTTTTGATATCACCAACGGGACGAGACAGGGCTGTCCCCTCTCCCCGCTCCTGTTCGCCTTTTCCATCGAGCCTCTAGCACAAGCCATAAGAACAGATCCGAATATCTCCGGTTTCCCTGTTAGTTCCCGTCAACACACCATCTCTCTATATGCGGATGATGTAACTCTCTTGCTCACTGATCCACTTAGGTCGCTCCCCGCTGTCTTCAAACTCATCTCTAAGTTCAGGACCCTAAGCTATTATAAACTAAACCTGGCTAAAACCCAAGCTTTATACATTAATGTTACACCTCAGGATCTTATCACTCTACGCGAAAGATACAGGTTCCAGTGGTCCCCCCACTCCCTAAAATTACTAGGTGTTCATCTCTCCTCAAATGTCTCCACTGTTATTCATAAGAATTTTACAGAGAGACTTCCTGACTGGAAAAATCTTATTAGACTCATGGGATTTTCGAGATATCTCCTGGACTGGCAGAATTGCGGCCGTTAAAATGTCTTATATTCCAAAGCTCATTTACCTATTCCGCACAATCCCACTTAACTTGCCTCGTCCACTTCTAAATAAGCTTCAGAGCCTTATCACCAACTATGTCTGGAAAGGCAAGAGACCTTGAACGTCGAGACAAACCCTTCAAAGACCTTGTGACAGAGGAGGCCTGGGTATGCCTAATATTCTTTACTATCAAGCTGCACGCTTAGCCCATTTGATCGAATGGGGTTGCACTGATAGCTCTGCCCTATGGAGGGATGTTGAACAGTCTCTTCTCCCTTCGGGAGTGAGATTAACAGACCTTCCCTGGATTCCCTCTCATTATTGGGAAAATCTTTTTACCACACACCCGGTGATTCTGGACACCCTTAAGTTCTGGGATCAGACCAGACACTTGAATTCGATTGCTCCCCACCCTTCCCCGTGTCAAACTATAGCTAGTGTTCTTTTTTGTTTATCTGATACTCATGTCCATTCCTGGTCCTCCTTTGGAGCTGACCGTGTTATGGACCTCTATGATCATTCTGGTGGTATGTCTCATGCATCGATTTGTAATAAATTCCGGATTCCAGCTCAGTTACAATTTGAGGCCTTCCGACTCTCTTCCATAGTCAGATCATGGGGATTTCCCAGAGAGCACATTAGAACTGATACAAAATGGGAACAGCGATGGTCCCTACCTCACAAGATTAAAGGAACCTTATCATTCCACTATGAGATACTACTAGACCCCTCCTCTCAACCAAAAGTCTCACAATTTATAGCTTGGGAAACCGAACTCAACTTCACAGCCGACGCCGACTCCTGGTACAGAGAACTTAAGTCCACTAGAAGGTTGTTACATTGCACATCCCTATGGGAACTCCATTACAAAATCGCGGTCCGTTGGCACTTAGTCCCAGTAATCCTTCATAGGATATATAATTCTCACTCTCCTGCCTGCTGGAGAGGCTGTGGACAACTTGGAACCCAGGCACATATCTGGTGGTTTTGCCCCAGACTCTCTTCTGTTTGGCTCTGGGTAACTAACTTACTACACTCGCTAGGCATAATTTTTCAACTTAGTCCCCAAATTGGCTTGCTTCACCTCAACTTCCCAGCACTCACCCCTGCACATAAAGCTTTATCCATCTATCTGCTGATGGCCACTAAGTTAGAAATCGCTAAAGCATGGAAACAACTTTCTCCTCCTAACACCTCGCAGATTATAACTGCAGTCAATTACGTATCGAAAATGGAAGATTACTCCCATTCAGCCCTAGATAAACTAGATTTTTACCATGCAACTTGGGCTCCCTGGTTGGAAAAAATTTCCAACTAATCAAGCCTGACATTATCTAGACCCTGGTCACTTCTTTCTGAGATAACTTGCCACTAATGTAACATTTAACTAATTCTCTCTCACTATATACCCCTATTCGTCACTCTCCTTTCTGACTCAATATTTTACTTATTTATTCATCCATTTATTTCTTTATTTTCTTTTGGTACTGTCTCTCTTTTTGTTTCTTTTTCTCCATTCCTTACCCCATTACCCTATTTGAGACTACCCTATGAGAGCATATATCCCCACTTACCTTTACAATTGTTGTAATGTCCTTTATTAATATAAAATTGAGGAAAAGGTTATCCAAAATATCATGCAACATTGGAATATTGTTTATAATGATACTCTTGACTCTACATTAGTTGTTATCACTATCACCTTTTGTCTGTATCATTGAAAATGTCACATTTGTATGGTATCTTTGTATTTTGTGTTTTTCCTCAAATAAAAAATGTATTTAAAAAAAAAATAAAAGTCACTTTGCTCACTGCTGGAGATTACCCTTTTTTACTTAAAGTGGATGCTTCTCAGGGGTCTACTGATGAGATATACCGCAACTTTCTCCCCAAGCGTCACAGCCCTTAACGCCCGCTCAAGCAGAGCCTTGTACCTCTGCAGTTTCTTCTGCAATTACTTTAAAAGACATAGCTGCTGTTATGTCATCTGCACTTTCAGATGCGTTATCTGCCTTTCCTGTATTTCAGGGCAAACGCAGAAGGAAGGAAGCCCATGTAGTCAATACAGCGTCAGATGGGTTGTTGGCGATTTCAGATGTACCCTCCCAGAGCTCTGAATTGGAGGGTATGGAGGCCTTATCCGAAGGGGAACTTTCTGATTCAGGTAGTGTCTTACCTATGACTGATTCAGAAGTGGTTTCCTTCAGGTTTAAACTTGAACACCTCCGTTTGTTGTTGAGGGAGGTTTTAGTGACTCTGGACGACTGTGACTCAATTGTGGTTCCTCCAGAAAAATTGAGTAAGTTGGACAGATATTTAGAAGTCCCTTCTTATTCTGATGTTTTTCCAGTTCCTAAGAGAACTTCAGAGATTATTGCTAAGGAATGGGAAAGACCAGGTATTCCTTTTTCTCCTCCAGTTTTCAAGAAGATGTACCCTATAGTGGATGCTATTAGGGATTCTTGGCAGACGGTCCCTAAGGTGGAAGGAGCTATTTCCACCTTGGCTAAACGTACTACTATTCCTATCGAGAATAGTTGTGCCTTTAAAGACCCTATGGATAAGAAATTGGAGGGTCTTCTTAAGAAGATTTATGTTCATCAGGGATTGTTATTACAACAGGCTGCCTGCATTGTTACGGTCACAAGTGCGGCAGCTTATTGGTTTGATGCTCTAGAAGAATCTCTTAAGACTGAGACTTCTTTAGAAGAGATACAGGATAGAATTAAAGCTTTGAAATTAGCTAATTCATTTATTCTGAAGCTTCTTTGCAGATTACCAAGCTGGCAGCTAAGAGTTCGGGTTTTTCCATTTTAGCGCGCAGAGCTTTATGGTTGAAATCTTGGTCTGCGGATGTGTCATTCAAGTCTAAGCTTTTGGCTATTCCTTACAAAGGGAAGACTCTGTTTGGTCCTGACTTGAAGGAAATTATTTCTGATATCACGGGAGGCAAAGGTTATCTCCTCCCTCAGGATAAGAAATCAAAACAGAGAGGTCGACAGAGTAATTTTTGTTCCTTTCGAAACTTCAAGGGAATTCCCCCTTCCTCTTCCTCTAAACAGGAAGGTAACTATTCACAATCCAAGTCTACCTGGAGACCTAATCAGTCTTGGAACAAGGGTAAACAATCCAAGAAGCCTGCTGCTGCCCCCAAGTCAGCATGAAGGATTGGCCCCCTATCCGGGACCGGCTCTAGTAGGGGGCAGACTGTCTTTCGTCATTCAGACTTGGATAAGAGATGTTCAGGATCCCTGGGCATTAGAGATCTCAGGGATACAAATTGGAATTCAGAAATTCTTCCCCCAGAGGAAAATTTCTTCTTTCTCGATTGTCTGTAGACCAGATAAAGAGAGGCGTTCTTACGCTGTGTAAAAGACCTCTCCTCCATGAGAGTAATTTGTCCCATTCCAATTCAGGAACAGGGACAGGGGTTTTATTCAAATCTGTTTGTAGTTCCCAAAAAAGAGGGAACTTTCAGACCTATCTTAGACCTCAAGAGTCTAAACAAGTTTCTCAGAGTTCCATCTTTCAAGATGGAAACTATTCGTACCATTCTTCCATTGATCCAGGAGGGTCAATGTATGACAACGGTGGATCTAAAGGATGCATATCTTCATGTTCCTATCCACAGAGATCATCACAAGTTCCTGCGGTTTGCCTTTCTGGACAAACACTTTCAGTTTGTGGCTCTCCCTTTTGGGTTGGCAACGGCACCCAGAATTTTCACAAAAGTTCTGGGGACTTTATTGGCGGTTCTAAGGCCGCGGGGCATAGCGGTGGCGCCTTATCTGGACGATATACTGATCCAGGCGTCATCATTTCATCTGGCAAGGTCCCATACCGACATTGTGCTTTCCTTTCTAAGGACACACGGGTGGAAGGTAAACCTGGAAAAGTTAATTAGTTCCTCAGACAAGGGTGTCCTTTCTAGGAACGGTAATCAACTCCATTTGTATGAAAAATTTTCTGACGGAGGTCAGAAAGTTAAAGATTCTGCATACATGTCGAACCATTCAGTCCAATCCTCGTCCGTCAGTGGCTCAGTGCATGGAGGTAATCGGATTGATGGTGACGGTTATGGACATTGTTCCATTTGCACGATTCCATCTCAGGCCTCTGCAATTGAGCATGCTCAGGCAGTGGAATGGAGATTATTCAGATCTGTCTCCTCTGATACATCTAGATCAGGAGACAAGGGATTCTCTTATATGGTGGTTGTCGCCGGATCATCTGTCCCAGGGGATATGTTTCCGCAGACCCTCATGGGTGATAGTGACAACAGATGCCAGCCTGTTAGGCTGGGGAGCAGTTTGGAACTCCCTAAAGGCTCAGGGTGTATGGACTCCAGCAGAGTCTCTACTTCCCATCGATATTCTATACGCTTCTGGCTTGGCCTCAGTTGACTTCAGCCCAATTCATCAGATTCCAGTCGGACAATATAACGACGGTAGCTTACAACAATCATCAGTGGGGAACAAGGAGTTCCTTAGCGATGATAGAAGTAGCCAAGATAATTCGGAGGGCGGAGTCTCACTCCTGCCATCTGTCTGCGATTCACATCCCAGGGGTGGAAAACTGGGAAGCAGATTTTCTGAGCAGACAGACATTTCATCCGGGAGAGTGGGAACTTCAGAAGTCTTTTCCACCCTGATTTTCAAATGGGGAAGACCGGAGTTGGATCTCATGGCATCTCGTCAGAATGCCAAGCTTCTGAGATACGGGTCCAGGGTTCCCCAGGCCAAGCTGATAGATGCCTTGGCAGTGCATTGGTCTTTCAGCCTAGCTTATGTATTCCCTCCATTTGCTCTCCTTCCCCGGGTGATTGCTTGAGTCAAACAGGAGAGGGCGTCAGTGATCCTCATCGCGCCTGCGTGGCCTCGCAGGATTTGTTATGCCGATCTGGTGGAGATGTCATCTCAACCACCGTGGAATCTCCCGTTGAGGAGAGACCTTCTCATTCAGGGTCCCTTCCATCACCCGAATCTCGTTTCTCTGCAGCTAACTGCCTGGAGATTGAACGCTTAATTTTATCTAAGCAAGGTTTTTCTGATTCGGTAATAGATACTTTGATTCAGGCACGTAAGCCTGTTACTAGGATAATTTACCATAAGATATGGCGTAAATATCTTTATTGGTGTGAATCCAAGGGCTACTCATGGAGTAGGGTTAGGATTCTGAGAATTTTGTCTTTTCTCCAAGACGGTTTGGAGAAAGGGTTGTCAGCAAGTTCTTTAAAAGGACAGATTTCTGCTTTATCTATTTTGTTACACATGCGTCTAGCAGGTGTTCCAGATGTTCAATCTTTTTGTCAGGCTCTGACTCGAATCAGGCCTGTTTTTAGACCAATTGCTCCTCCTTGGAGTTTGAATTTAGTTCTTAGTGTTCTTCAGGGAATTCCGTTTGAACCTATGCATTCCATAGATATTAAGTTATTATCTTGGAAAGTTTTATTTTTGGTTGCTATTTCTTCTGCTCGAATTGTGTCTGAGCTTTCGGCATTACAATATGATTCTCCTTATCTTATTTTTCATGCGGATAAGGTGGTGTTACGCACTAAGCCTGGTTTTCTTCCTAAGGTTGTTTCAAACAAGAATATTAATCAGGAAATTGTTGTTCCTTCTTTGTGTCCTAATCCTTCTTCTAAGAAGGAATGTCTGTTACATAATTTAGACATAGTCCGTGCTTTAAAATTTTATTTACAAGCGGCTAAGGATTTTCGACAAACATCTTCTCTGTTTGTTGTTTTTTAAGGGAAACGTAGGGGTCAGAAAGCTACGGCTACCTCTCTTTCTTTTTGGCTGAGAAGTATCATCTGTTTTGCATAGGTGACTGCTGGATGTCAGCCTCCTGAAGGAATTGCGGCTCATTCCACTAGGGCTGTGGCTTCCTCATGGGCATTCAAAAATGATGCTTCTGTTGAGCAGATTTGCAAAGCTGCAACTTGGTCGTCTCTTCACACGTTTTCCAAATTTTACATATTTGATCATTTTGCCTCTGCGGAGGCTGCTTTTGGGAGGAAAGTTCTTCAAGCTGTGGTGCCTTCTGTTTAGGTTCCCTGTCTTGTCCCTCCCTTTTCATCCGTGTACTATAGCTTTGGTATTGTATCCCACAAGTAAGGATGAAATCTGTGGACTCATCGTATCTTAAAAAAGAAAATTTATGCTTACCTGATAAATTTATTTCTTTTTGGATACGATGAGTCCACAGCCCGCCTTGATTTATGAGACAGGTCTTTATTTTTGTTAAACTTTAGTCATCTCTGCACTTTGGCTTTTTTCCTTTTTCTTCCTAACTTCAGTCGAATGACTGGAGTGGGAGGGAAGGGGAGGAGCTATATATACATCTCTGCTGTGGTGCTCTTTGCCTCCTCCTGCTGACCAGGAGGCGATATCCCGCAAGTAAGGATGAAATCCGTGGACTCATCGTAGCCAAAAAGAAATAAATTTATCAGCATACATTTTCTTTTTTTTCTTTTCCCAGCCAGAGCAGCTTCCCCCTCCTGGAAATCCTCTCTTCACATGTCAGCAATGACTAATCCGGCTTCCTCCAATCATTGGCTGAGGCCATACTGTGATTGGAGGAAGCCGGATTAGTCATTGCTGACGTGTGAAGAGAGGATTTCCAGGAGGGGGAAGCTGCTCTGGCTGTGAAAAGAAAAAAATGGTAAGTTTTTAATCAAAACGGCTGCTTTGTAAACTTTGATGAATGAAAGTGCCCCTGTTTTTTGGGTTTTTTTATTAATAATTTTTTATTGAGGTAATAAGACATACAAAAATAATCTCTTGTAAACATCATGGCAACACGCCTATTTGACATACATTAGTATTTATGCATCTAATATAAGAGGCATGTCTTAGAGACTGCAAATAGCATTAGATCTAAAACCATAAGGAAATATATCTAGCCATGGGTAGTACCTCTTTTTACATACATGCATTTTCAGATGGACAGTTGGCATATAACATAACATGTGACAATCATTAGGCCTAGTTTCAATAAAAATGTCTAAGCAGAAGTGAGTAGGCCTACACTTGTCCATAATATATACAACCAAGTATCTAACTAAACAATATGACACAAGGAAAGATTCAAACATGTTAGTCGTCACCTGGATTGTGTTACCTCCTCAAGCTTTGATAAGCCTGAGGGATGGCGTTACATAAATATTGCGGTATTGTCCAGGTGAGTAGGTAGTATGTCTGGTTATTGAGACCAGTTATGTGTCCCGAGGCGACAGGGCTTAGGGAGGAAGAGGACTCTTTCATATTTGAGTTGTCAGCATCTTCCTACAATTGTCATTATGCCCTAATTATTTGTGTTCTCTCCCCCAGTTGTCCCAAGTTACCCAAACCTGTCCATGTAAGCCTAGTTTACCCCTGCAGCGTAAAGAAAACTTCCATTGAGTGAATATATTCAATGATATCTCTGACCATACTAAGTGAAATCTGTGAAGTTCCCAGCCAACACCTTGCTTTTGCTAGTTTTGTAGCCAGGAGTATGACAATACATAATATTCTCTCTGGTTTGGTCAATTTCCCCAGTCCTAAATGGAAAAGGGCAGTATCTGGTGTCAATTTATAAAGTAAACCCATTTGGTCAAGTATTTTCGCCACTTGTTTCCACACCCCCTGCATTTTATTGCAGCTCCACCAAATATGAAGGTGAGATCCCTTCTGGCTACACCCCCTCCAGCATCTGTCCGATTTATGGGGAAACATTTTATGCAATTGATCTAGGACTCTATGCCAGCGCAGCACTAATTTTATAAATAGTTTGTATAATGTAACACAGTGTATTGCCGCTCTTGTGTGTTGTATGTCTTTTTGCCATTTCAATTCTGCATGCTCCCGCCTCATTTCTCTTTCCCACTCCAGAACACGGAACATCTTCACAAATCCAACAGGAGTTGGTAATTAATTGTCATGGCCTTCCGGAGTGGTTTACCTGTAAGCCACCTTCTTTCCCATTGGGTCATTTCTCTAGGGCTATTTTTTTAAAATTTCCAGTCTAACATCATGGAGGTGAATCTGAAGTATTCAAAATGATATTTCTTGGCAATATCTACATTTGGCAGATCCGAAGCCTGTATTGCTAGACCACGTGGTGAGTAAAGGTCTCGAGTATGCTTTATGTTCCAGTCAGCCCATATCTGCGGGTGTGTTTCCGGTAAGCAAAGCAACAGCGCTCCTATTGAGTGTGCAGGTGACGGATGCGGTGCAACTTGTGGCAGATTACGGAGTTCCCTCCATGTTTTAACACAGGCTTGGATAATAGGGTTATCTACTCCCACGAACACATCCGTGTGTTAAAGAACCCATATGAGGTCCCCAAGGGACAGTCCCAAGGGGAACACAGCCTGTTCAAGTTGTCCCCATCTGGTATAATCAGGTGGAGCCCCCCATGCTGTCACATAGGAGAGCATAGCTGCTTTGTAATATTTACAAACGCCTGGGGGCTGCTAGGCCCCCATTCAGGATAGGCTTTTGCAATTTCTGCATCGCAATCCTCGGGGGCTTACCCTGCCATATAAATCTATCACTGATTGAAAGCGATTTAGGATATAGTTTGGAATTATTAGAGGGATACACCGAAAAAGGTATGTGACCTTAGGTAATAATGTCATTTTGACCGACCGACCTTGTGGTGAAGTTTTTAAATTCTCTTAAAAATGGATCGTAGTTAGCATGAATAACCATTTTTGGATCAGGTGAGAGAGTGACCCCCAAATGTTTTAGCTGATTTGTAGACCAATTAAATGGGTAGGTCTCCTTGAGCTGGGAGAATTGAGTCGAGGAGAGGTTTAAGGCCAAAGCCTCGGTCTTTGTATAATTGAGCTTATAGTAGGACATTTTGCCAAACCATTGTAGACTTTCGAATACCACCGGCATAGAGGTCTCAGGTTCTGTAACGAACAGGGTGAGATCATCTGCGAATAATGCAAGCTTCTGCAGAGTGTCATGAATCAATAATCCCTGTATTTCGTTTGTCTAATCATGGCTGCCAGGGGCTCAATGGTAAGCACAAAGAGGAGGGAGGATAGCGGACACCCCTGTCTGGTCCCATTCCTGATATCAAAGGGCTTGGAACAAAACCCTTTCCCTCTAATTCTGGCTGAAGGAATAGAATATAGAGCCATGATGGCTCTGATGAGGTGGGCCGAAAACCCAAAGGCTCTTAGAACCTCCTCCATATACTCCCACCGTACCCTGTCAAATGCTTTTTCCGCATCTAAGGACAGGGCAACTAGTGGGAGCCCCAGAGATTTAGATTCGGTGAGAATATCTAGTAGGCGGTGCGTATTGTCCGAGCCCTGCCGGCCCCGTACAATGCCCACCTGGTCTAAATGGACCAGAGATGGAAGTACCCTGCTCAGCCTATTGGCCAAAATCTTCGAATATATTTTTATATCCACATTTATCAAGGATATAGGCCTATAGCTCTCACATCGACTCGTATCTTTGCCCGGTTTGGGTATAGTCACTATCTCTGCCTCCAAGTATTCCTTGGCGAAATGTCTGGTCTGGAAGGCCGAATTAAAAACAAGAGACCAAGATGGGACCAACTTCAGCTGATAGTCTCTTGTAAAAAACGGAAGAGAAGCCATCTGGTCCCGGGGCTTTATGTAATTTCAACTCCTTAAGCGCCTTAATGCTGTTTGCATTTTTTTCCCATTCCTGAAACTGCCATATAAGGAAATTGATAATTTTGCTTTATATGTTGTTTTTTCTCTTACATTTGCAAGATGTCTCAATCTGATCCTGTCTCAGAAATCAATGTTGGAACCCTGCTGCCTGATAACAGTTCTACCAAAGCTAAGTGCATTTGTTGTAAACTTGTGGAGATTATTTCTCCAGCTGTGGTTTGTAATAATTGTCATGATAAGCTTTTACATGCAGAGAATGTGTCCATTAGTAATAGTGCATTGCCTGTTGTTGTTCCTTCAACATCTAATGTACAAGATATACCTGTGAATTTAAAAGATGTTATTGCTGATTCTATTCAGAAGGCTTTGTCTGCCATCCCGCCTTCTAATAAACGTAAAAGGTCTTTTAAAACTTATATATATACTCATAAAGTTGATGAAATTTCAAATGAATACTGAATTATCCTCCTCTGATGAGGATCTATTTGATTTAGAAGATCCTTCCTCAGACATTGACACTGACAAATCTACTTATTTATTTAAAATGGAGTATATTCCTTCTTTGTTAAAAGAAGTGTTGATTACATTGGATATTGAGGAAACTAGTCCACTTGATATTAAAACTAGTAGACGTTTAGATTCTGTTTATAAACCTCCTGTGGTTACTCCAGAGGTTTTTCCAGATCCTGATGCTATTTCTGAAATTATTTCTAAGGAATGGAATAGGCCTGGTACTTCTTTTATTTCAAGGTTTAAAAAATTATATCCTTTGCCAGCAGTTACATTGGAGTTTTGGGAAAAGATCCCCAAAGTTGATGGGGCTATCTCTACTCTTGCTAAACGTATTACTATTCCTATGGAAGATAGTACTTCTTTTAAAGATCCTTTAGATAGGAAACTTGAATCTTATCTAAGGAAAGCCTATTTATATTCTCGTCATCTTCTCAGGGCTGCAATTTCTTTGGCTGATGTTGCAGCTGCATCAACTTTTTGGTTAGAAAATTTAGCGCAACATGACATGGATTCTGATTTGTCTAGCATTGTTCGCTTGCTTCAATATGTTAATCATTTTATTTGTGATGCCATTTTTGATATTATCAAAATTGATGTTAAATCTATGTCTAGCTATTTTAGCTAGAAGAGCTTTGTGGCTTAAATCTTGGAATGCTGACAAGACTTCTAAGTCTAGATTGCTATCTATTTCTTTCCAAGGTAATAAGTTATTTGGTTCTCAGTTGGATTAGATTATTTCAACTGTCACTGGGGGGGAGGGAGTTTTTTTGCCTCAGGATAAAAGACCTAAGAGTAAATCTAAAGCTTCTAACCGTTTTCGTTCCTTTCGGCAAATTAAGGAACAGAAACCTAATCCTTCCCCAAAGGAATCTGTTTCTAATTGGAAATCTTCAAATTGGAATAAATCAAAGCCGTTTAAGAAACCAAAGCCAGGCCCCAAGTCGGCATGAAGGTGCGGCCCTCATTCCAGCTCAGCTGGTAGGGGGCAGATTAAGATTTTTCAAGGATATTTGGATGATTTCTGTTCAAAATCAGTGGATTCTGAGTATTGTCTCTCAGGGGTATCGAATAGGATTCAGAGTAAGACCTCCTGTGAGAAGATATTTTCTCTCACGCATTCCAGCAAATCCTGTAAAGGCTCAGGCTTTCCTGAAGTGTGTTTCAGACCTGGAACTTTCAGGGCTAATCATGCTAGTTCCGTTTCAGAAACAGGGTCTGGGGTTTTATTCAAATCTATTCATTGTCCCAAAGAAAGAAAATTCATTCAGACCAGCTCTGGATCTGAACATTTTGAATCGTTATGTAAGAGTACCAACTTTCAAAATGGTGACTATATGGACTATTCTGCCTTTTTTCCTTTTTTTCAGCAAGGGCATTATATGTCCACAAAATACTTACAGGATGCATATCTTCATATTTAGATTCATACAGATCATTATCAGTTTCTGAGATTCTCTTTTCTAGACAAGCATTACCAATTTGTCGCTTTTCCTTTTGGCCTAACGACAGCTCCAAGAATCTTTTCAAAGGTTCTCGGTGCCCTACTCTCTGTAATCAGAGAACGGGGTATTACGGTGTTTCCTTATTTGGACGATATCTTGGTACTAGCTCAGTCTTTACATTCTGCAGAATCTCACACAAATCAACTAGTGTTGTTTCTTCAAAGACATGGTTGGAGGATCAATTTACCAAAAAGTTCCTTGATTCCTCAGACAAGGATCACCTTTTTAGGTTTCCAGATAGATTCAGTGTCCATGACTCTGCCTCTGACAGACAAGAGACGATTAAAATTGGTTTCAGCTTGTCGGAACCTTCAGACTCAATCATTCCCTTCAGTAGCTATGTGCATGGAAGTTTTAGGTCTCATGGCTGCAGCATCGGACGCGATCCCCTTTGCTCGTTTTCATATGAGACCTCTCCAGCTTTGTATGCTGAATCAATGGTGCAGGGATTATACAAGGATATCACAATCAATATCCTTAAATCCCAATGTTCGACTAGCTCTGACTTGGTGGTTAGATCACCATCGTATAGTTCTAGGGGCCTCTTTGATTCGTCCAACCTGGACTGTGATCACAACAGATACGAGTCTTTCAGGTTGGGGAGCTGTTTGGAGATCTCTGACAGCACAAGGGGTTTGTAAATCTCAAGAGGCAAGATTACCAATCAATATTTTGGAACTCTGTGCAATTTTCAGTGCTCTTCAGATTTGGCCTCTGTTGAAAAGAGAACCGTTCATTTGCTTTCAGACAGACAATATCACAGCTGTGGCATATGTCAATCATCAGGGTGGGACTCACAGTCCCCTAGCTATGAAAGAAGTATCTTGAATACTTTCTTGGGTGGAATCCAGCTCTTGTCTAATTTCTGTGGTACATATCCCAGGTGTAGACAATTGGGAAGCGGATTATCTCAGCTGTCAGACTTTACATCCTGGGGAGTGGTCCCTCCATCCAGATGTGTTTTCTCAGATTGTTCAGATGTGGGGTCTTCCAGAAATAGATCTGATAGCTTCTCATCTAAGCAAGAAACTTCCCAGGTACCTGTCCATGTATCTTCAGGCGGAAGCAGTGGATGCGTTGACACTTCCTTGGTGTTACCAACCTGCTTATATTTTCCCGCCTCTAGTTCTTCTTCTAAGAGTGATCTCCAAAATCATCATGGAACAAGTGTTTGTGTTGCTGGTATCTCCAGCATGGCCTCACAGGTTTTGGTATGCGGCTCTTGTTCAGATTTCCAGTTGCCAACCTTGGCGTCTTCCATTAAGGCCAGACCTTCTGTCTCAAGGTCCGTTTTTCCATCAGGATCTAATCATTAAATTTGAAGGTATGGAAATGAACACCTAGTGCTTAGTCATAGAGGATTCTCTGACTCAGTGATTAATACTATATTACAGGCTCCTAAATCTGTTTCTAGAAAGATTTATTATCGAGTTTGGAAGACTTATATTTCATGGTGTTCTTCTCCTTAATTCTCTTGGCATTCTTTCAGAATTCCTAGAATTTTACAGTTTCTTCAGGATGGTTTGGATAAGGGTGTGTCTGCAAGTTCCTTGAAAGGACAAATCAATGCTCTTTCTGTTTTATTGCACAGAAAGATTGCTAAGCTTCCTGATATTCACTGTTTTTTTACAGGCTTTGGTTTGTATCAAGCCTGTCATTAAATCAATCTCTCCTCCTTGGAGTCTTAATTTGGTTTTGAAGGCTTTACAGGCTCCTCCATTTGAGCCTATGCATTCTTTGGACATTAACCCCTTAATGACCACAGCATTTTTCCATTTTCTGTCCGTTTGGGACCAAGGCTATTTTTACATTTTTGCGGTGTTTGTGTTTAGCTGTAATTTCCCTCTTACTCATTTACTGTACCCACACATATTATATACCGTTTTTCTCGCCATTAAATTAACTTTCTAAAAATACCATTATTTTCATCATATCTTATAATTTACTATAAAAAAAATTATAAAATATGAGGAAAAAATGGAAAAAAACACACTTTTTTTAACTTTGACCCCCAAAATCTGTTACACATCTACAACCACCAAAAAAAAAACATGCTAAATAGTTTCTAAATTTTGTCCTGAGTTTAGAAATACCTAATATTTACATGTTCTTTGCTTTTTTTGAAAGCTATAGGGCCATAAATACAAGTAGCATTTTGCTATTTCCAAACTACTTTTTTTCAAAATTAGCGCTAGTTACATTGGAACACTAATATCTTTCAGGAATCCCTGAATATCAATTGACATGTATATATTTTTTTTTAGAAGACATCCCAAAGTATTAATCTAGGCCAATTTTGGTATATTTCATGCCACCATTTCACCGCCAAATGCGATCAAATACAAAATATCGTTCACTTTTTCACAAATTTTTTCACAAACTTTCGGTTTCTCACTGAAATTATTTACAAACAGCTTGTGCAATTATGGCACAAATGGTTGTAAATGCTTCTCTGGGATCCCCTTTGTTCAGAAATAGCAGACATATATGGCTTTGGCATTGCTTTTTGGTAATTAGAAGGCCGCTAAATGCCGCTGCGCACCACACGTGTATTATGCCCAGCAGTGCAGGGGTTAATTAGGGAGCTTGTATGGTTAATTTTAGCTTTAGTGTAGTGTAGTAGACAACCCAAAGTAATGATCTAGGCCCATTTTGGTATATTTCATGCCACCATTTCACCGCCAAATGCGATCAAATAAAAAAAAAAACGTTAAATTTTTCACAATTTTAGGTTTCTCACTGAAATCATTTACAAACAGCTTGTGCAATTATGGCACAAATGGTTGTAAATGCTTCTCTGGGATCCCCTTTGTTCAGAAATAGCAGATATATATGACTTTGGCGTTGCTTTCTGGTAATTAGAAGGCCGCAAAATGCTGCTGTGCATCACACGTGTATTATGGCTAGCAGTGAAGGGGTTAATTAGGAAGTTTGTAGGGAGCTTGCAGGGTTAATTTTAGCTTTAGTGTAGAGATCAGCCTCCCACCTGACACATCAGACCCCCTGATCCCTCCCAAACAGCTCCCTTCCCTCCCCCACCCCACAATTGTCCCCGCCATCTTAAGTACTGGCAGAAAGTCTGCCAGTACTAAAATAAAAGCTTTTTGGGGGGTTTAGGTTTTTTTTTAAAAAAAAAAATAATAATTATTCTGCTGTATAGGACCCCCCTTAGCCTCCAACCTCCCTGATCCCCCCCAAAACAGCTTTGTAACCTTCCCTATCTGCCTTATTGGGGCCATCTTGGGTACTGGCAGCTGTCTGCCAGTACCCAGCTTACACAAAAAAGTGCTTTTTTTTCTTAGTTTTTTTTTTCTGTAGTGTAGCTTCCCCAAACCCCCCCCCCCACCACAAACCCCAACCACCTCATTGATCGTTTTTTTTTCCAGTTATTTTAAACTGATTGCACCTTTTTCTGTAGTGTAGCGGTTCCCACCCGCTCCCTCCCCGTGCACGCGCCCGCCCCCGCCCTCCCGTGCGCGTGCGTCCGTGCGCGCCCCCGGGCATCCCCGCCCACGATCCCGCCCCCCTCCACATCTCCAGGGCCATCGATGGCCGCCACCCGCCTCCCGGTAATGCTCCCACCCACCAACGAAGGAAGCCACCGATCTCCGGTGCAGAGAGGGCCACAGAGTGGCTCTCTCTGCATCGGATGGCTTCAAAAGGTTATTGCAGGATGCCTCCATATCGAGGCATCACTGCAATAACCGGAAAGCAGCTGGAAGCAAACAGGATCGCTTCCAGCTGCTTTCCACACCGAGGACGTGCAGGGTACGTCCTCAGGCATTAACTGCCTTTTTTTTGAGGACGTACCCTGCACGTCCTCGGTCGTTAAGGGGTTAAACTACTTTCTTGGAAATTGTTGTTCCTTTTGGCCATCTCTTCTGCTTGAAGAGTTTCTTAATTATCTGCTCTTTCTTGTGAATCTCCTTTTCTGTTTTTCATCAGGATAAGGCGGTTTTCCGGACTTCATTTAAATTCTTACCTAAGGTTGTGAATTCTAACAACATTAATAGAGAAATTGTTGTCCCTTCCTTGTGTCCTAATCCTAAGAATTCTTTGGAGAAATCTTTACATTCTTTGGATGTGGTAAGAGCTTTGAAATATTATGTTGAAGCTACTAAAGATTTCAGTAAGACTTCTAGTCTATTTGTTATCTTTTCTGGTTCTAGGAAAGGTCAGAAGGCTTCTGCCGTTTCCTTGGCATTGTGGTTAAAGCTTTTTATTCATCAAGCTTATTTGGAGCTGAGTCAAGACCCACCTCAGAGAAATACAGCTCATTCTACTAGATCAGTCTCCACTTTGTGGGCTTTTTTTTTTTTTTTCCCCAAAGAGTTTTTATTGAGGTTATATAATATATAAACATTAGTAAGGTTACAATGCCATCATTGACATAAGTATCAATCTAAACATTAATATATTGGTGATATAGCATATTGCATATGCACAATTTATACATTTTGAATAAAACACAATGACATGAAATGTAAACATAATCTTTGAAAGATAGTAAACCCATGTACACTCCATCGAACCTCTTTTTATATTTATGTGGTCGCCATTTATGAGGTAATGTAGACTTATCGATTCCCCTTTATGCAGTGTATGAAAATAAACTAGAAAAATTTACCTCTCCTGTAATAGACGATTCCCCTTAATGCAGTGTATGAAAATAAACTAGAAAAATTTACCTCTCCTGTAATAGACGACTGTCCCTCTCGGACCTTTAATGTTAATATGTAGGGGTTCGAGGATATAATAGGGGTTATGGAACAAATAAGGCCATATAGGGTCGCTCTTGGACCCTTAGTAATATGATACATGATCGTGACACAACTAAAATGTGGGGCACCAAAGTAACAAGACAACAGTATGTCACATATAATTATGATTATAAATATCAGTATATGTGTATCAGCATATTTAGTAATAATATGAGGAGAAATTTCCATAGGATGCATTTTCCTTCGCTTACGAAGTAAGCTTAAAGGTGTAAGGGAGAAAGGGAAAAGGGCGTGAGGGGGACGGAGCCGAGAGACAAACTTTTAAGGTTGGGTTAGCAAAGAATGTATATATAACATAGCAAGGAGGAATAGAGGCTAGGCATGGAGTCTTAGGCACAGCAGATACTCAATTAGAGAAACCACCCCTCCAGGATTTTATTGGCACTAAACTGATATGGGAAGGGATGGAAATTGTATCTCCCCTCTGGTATTGTTGTCACCACTGGACAGGAGGGAAAAGGGGTGTTGGATATGAGTCATGACCCACTCTGACCAGCAGAGTGGGAAAGGGTGAGGGGAGACACTTCTCTTATTTTTTTTAATATAATTTTCTAAACATTCTTTTTATCTTGAGGCTATAAAGTAATAAAGACCTAGGGAGACTGTTAGATCCAACTAATAGTCATAATGCTCAGAATATTCCAGTAACCAAATTTGTTTATATATTCCTAGTAGGCAGTGAGAGCAGGTTTCACTATGTATAGATCAACAACATATGCAGACTGCTGATATATAGACATCGATAAAAAGGGCATATTATTCCAATAAGTATATGATATCACTTTGCAGTCACATAAAACTTTTAACCTGAAAATAGGAAATGAATGAACTGTTCATAGACCATTTATACTGTTGAAACGGGCCAATGGATCAGAATGTTTCAAGTACTGTATTTGCCGGGACAACCCTTACAGCACTTCTGAACTGCGGGACAACATATAGAAAGTAGAATATCACAGCTACTGTTATCATTTTAACTAATGATCATACCTATGGTGAACAAACAAGCAATCACTGTAGTGAACCAACGGAAACCAAATAACATCTTATGTATCCTCAGCTGGGCTTCTGGTTGAGATACAACAAAGATTATCATATCAGACACCATCATGTGTCTGCGGTATAGTATATAGAAAACTATCAACATTATAGCAACCTGCATTCGCAGCTACTATGTAATATAGGTCCCACTCAGGATAGTTATTTTGGTGCGTAACTATTCCCTCAGTCTATCCAATGCCTGAACGTTTTAGTATTAAATCTGAATCTGTAAGCTTTTAGTCCTAGTATACTAGGTAAGAGGGATACAAACAAGGTTTTACTAGGGCTACTGTGTATCTCGACATGAAAAGATACTATAAACCAATATCGACCTAAGTCATAGGGATTGAAATAAGGACTATTGGAAAAGATAGAACTACGACTAATTGCTGACTCCCCTTCAATAGTGAAAGTTGGTATTCAAAATGTGTCCCCTAATTAGTGTCAGCAATTAAAACTACATGCCCCACCATCCTGGCCACTGAAAGCAGGGCAGGCAATTATACTATCACAGTCAGGGACCACTCTAAAAGTCAATAACATGATAAAGTACATTCTCTCCATAGGTGGGTAATGGATAGGTGTATTAGTAGCAGCTAAATAGTCTCATAAAACCAAATCATCTAAGCTGGAGCCATTTTATATTAATAGAATGAATTATACTAGGGGCATTGCTAAGTACTTTAAGCAAAATAAGACAGTGTATCTTCACTTAGGATTCCATTTACTCTACCATATCTCCCCCACCTATTAGACCCATGTCTGGATTCCTTTGCGTAGATATAGCATAATATAAAATAAAAGTGGAGCAGAGTCCAAATTGTAACTATAGAATTACTTAAACCTTTGGTATAAATTTTTAGGTGTATAATGTTCTCTTATGGCTAATCATAAATTATATATGGGTATCACTCTCAAGGTAGGTCTATTAGATAGCATAGCAATTATCACAGTTAAGCAGCTCCAGCTCCAGAAATATATTTATAAATCGCACTTGGCCTCATTATATGTTCAGTGGTAGATCAGCGTATAATATACAGCTGGACTATGGAACTGGCATATGTGTAAACATCTAGAAGAAGGAGCAAACTGTAGGCAGAAAACACTCTAGTAGTTCTTATCAGGATGTCCAAAAACATGTAAGGAAATATATAACATAAAACACAGGTTAAAAACCTTCCTAGAATCTAGTGTAGTGTAAGTGACATTATGCTTAGTATCAGCAGTAACATTTACAAAATCACTTCTATCAGGTACACTGGGAAAGCAAGTCCCTGAGCAAAAAACTGATATAAATAACTGTGCTATAAATGCCTAATAACACTGAAAGCAAGGCTGTATCCTGAACAAGTAACACAAAAGTCTGTCAAGATGACAGAACCATAAAACATTCATATAAGACCAACAACTATAAAAATGACAGATTCCTTTACCTAGAAGCCGTGAGGCCATGTTAACTTATGTGGAAGTCTTTTTTCTGTCCCTTAACGATAAACAGTGAAGTCCCATAATATATTCCTTATAAGCGGTTAAAGGCTGTTGTTAATAGCCATGCAACAAAGTCTTCAGCCTATGCCTATAGCATACGGTGCCCAGGTCTCCAGTAGCTGCGTTTGATGAGGGGACATAGAAAAACTGAGGTGAGGGCTCCATATATCGCTTTTGTGACCTAGGCCTGCAGGATACCAACCATCTACCCGGAATTGGAGTAAAGAGACCAAATCAGCAAAGTAGGTCGACATGAATGTAGACGCTTCTTCTCCGGCATTGTTAGCCTGCTTTGCGGTCTCCTGCCCTTCAGATCATGATCAAGTGTGTAATTCCTTGGCGGGTAAGTATTTGTTGGGGTGTTCTGTGTCTTCCATACCTCTGGTAGACCCATAATCGGAATAGATAAAGGATCAGTTAACATCTGAGAGGCGGCCGCCATTAGGGGTACAACCATTTCTGTCACCTGAGTAGAGTGCGGTTCTGTCTCAGTTTGAAATCTTCGCTAATGGGAATCCAAAGATTCAGTCAACTCTGCAGTACAACAGTAAGTGACTTGACTTTGGAGTCCTGGGGTTGTTACAGGAGGTTCTGCCTGGCTGTTAATGGTCCCCGGGGCTTCACCGCCATCTTGAAAGCCATGTGAAGTGGAGACTTTTTTTAAGAGTTGCACTATTAGGACATTCAGACCTAAGAAATTATCTTCTATAATTTCACAGATGTCCTCTTCAAACTTTTGCATTACTGCATCGATATCAATTTGGTCAATATTATCCAGTTGAATTATTCGGTACCCCAGTTGTTTGGGAGGTAATATGCGACACGGCCTAGGAGAAAATCATGTAGTATCGCTGAATCTTATTCTGCTATTTTAAATCTAGATTTTAGGTCTCCATAGCTTCTGGATTATCGATGTTGACAAAGTTTAGGAGTCTGAACAGCCAAAAAAAACATATTCTATGTCAAATAGCTGGAGCTGCAGTGATGTGCGGCCATTAAGTTCCAGAGCTAGCTCCACCCCCCCCCCCCCCACACACTTTGTGGGCTTTTAAGAATGAAGCTTCAGTTGATCAGATTTGCAAAGCAGCAACTTGGTCTTCTTTGCATACATTTACTAAATTCTACCATTTTTATGTATTCGCTTCTTCGGAAGCAGTTTTTGGTAGAAAAGTTCTTCAGGCAGCTGTTTCAGTTTGATTATTCTGCTTATGTTTTAAGTTTTTTCTTTTCATTTCATGAGAATAAACTTATATTTTGGGTTGTGGATTAATTTTTTCATAGAAATATGGCTGTTTTTATTTTTATCCCTCCCTCTCTAGTGACTCTTGCGTGGAGTTCCACATCTTGGGTATTGCTATCCCATACGTCACTAGCTCATGGACTCTTGCCAATTACATGAAAGAAAACATAATTTATGTAAGAATTTACCTGATAAATTAATTTCTTTCATATTGGCAAGAGTCCATGAGGCCCACCCTTTTTAATGGTGGTTATGATTTTTTTGTATAAAGCACAATTATTTCCAAATTCCTTTGTTGATGCTTTTTACTCCTTTCTTTATCACCTTACTACTTGGCTATTCGTTAAACTGAATTGTGGGTGTGGTGAGGGGTGTATTTATAGGCATTTTGAGGTTAGGGAAACTTTGCCCCTCCTGGTAGGATTGTATATCCCATACGTCACTAGCTCATGGACTCTTGCCAATATGAAAGAAATTAATTTATCAGGTAAGTTCTTACATAAATTATGTTTTTACAGTTTTTCACAGCAAGACACTGCTAGTTCATGTGTGTCATATTTGTAACATGCTCACTCCACTGTTTGGCTAAAATGCAAGTTTGTCAAAAGAACTGAGATAAGGGGCAGTCTGCAGAGGCTTAGATACAATGTAATCACAGCGGTAAAAAGTGTATTAAAATAAGTGTTGGTTGTGCAAAACTTGGGAATGGGTAATAAAGGGATTATCTATCTTTTTAAACAATAACAATTTTGCTGTATACTGTCCCTTTTAAGTGTTATTGGATATCACTCTGGTCATACTCATTTAGGTGTTTATGGATTGTAGACTAATATAAGCTGTAACTATGCAATATAAACCTAAATAAGACACACCAATCCACCTTGGGTTGGTCCTTATTGCATACAAGCCACCTGTATTTCCCTGTAAACTGAGACCCTGTGGAACTCCTCCTATATCACTGTTAGCAGTTCTGTTATATTTACAGATGTGCCAGCAATTGATAAGTTATATGAGATGGATGTGCAGTTAGTTCCTAATGCCTGATTACCGTCAACTTTCACATCTCCATGCCTCTGGCTGAGAGCCTAGGGGGCCGATTTATTAAGGACTGAATGCACCCGTTTCTGCGTGAGCCTTTAGACTCGCCGGAAACGGGAGTTAAGAAGCAGCGGTCTTAAGACCGCTGCTCTTTAACTCATCCGCTCCCTCTGAGACGGCGGACAGCAATACGCCCGATCGTATATGATTGGGTTGATTGACACCCCCTGCTAGCAGCCGATTGGCCGCGAATGTGCAGGGGGCGGCATTGCTCAAGCATTTCACTAGAAATATTTGTGCAATGATAAATGCCGACAGCGTATGCTGTCAGCATTTATCGATGTGCGGAGGGCATGATACGCTACAGCAGATCATGTCCACCCGCACATTGTTAAATCGGTCCCTGGGTTTACACTTCATACAACTCGGGCATTCTTACCCATTCACATTCAAAAATGTATATTATATAAACAGTCCCTACTGCTCTTCACCACTTTTTATGGACGTTGCAATCCTTTATAAATACCTTAAATTACATCAGGAATGAGAAAAAAACTGCAATGTACTTGAGCACAGATCATCTAAATAGAAGTAAAGCAAAACTGATAAATATAAATGTTCGAGAGCTTTGATGATGTCTATTATTCAAGATTTTAAGGTTCATAGTGTTGCCTAATATAAGTATAGTTTACAAGTTGCCACTCCAAACTCAGGATCAACTAAATAGTCTTAAAATTCAGTCTGTTTACTTTAAACATAGAAGATCAAAGAGAAAGGAGAACAGCACACCTTTTTACGGGGCACCGAGTAAGATTTGCCAAATCTTGTCGATGCAAATAGTCATAAGTAGTAATAGTATGCAGGTTATGTCAAACTCACTTTGACACGTGGACACGCCCCTTTCTCCTCCCCTAACCCAGCCCATTTGCACTCCCACTTTTACGCCCCTTTTTTATATCAATTTGATATAAAATTGATATAAAAGGGGGATTTTGATATGAATTTCATTTTAAATTGATATTAAAAAGTGTTTTTTAATGCGAATTTGATATCAAATTGATATAAAATTGTTAAAAAGGGGGTTTGATATGAATTTGATATTAATCTGATATTAAAAAAGGGTTTTAATACGAATTTGATATCAAATTGATATGCATATTTTTTAATTAGGATTTGGATTAAAAGGTTTTAAGAGGGGTATTAAGCTTATGCTTATTTTGATATTGTTGATTAGGAGATTTATAAAAGATTATAAAAGTTTAATGTTATTTTAATAAGGCATGTCAGGACTTGTCTTTTGCCAAAAAATGCTAACATTATGTTGTCTTTTAACCAAAAACAATGAGGGGTGTCAGGACTTATCTTTTGTCAGAAAATGTTACGCGGTATGTTAGGACATGTATTTTACTCAAAACAGACTAATACCTGACACGTATTTAGTAAAAAAAAAACATATAAATCAATGTTTTATGAAAAACTCGCTGTATACTGCCTAAAGAATGGAGTCTGCTAACGGCCATCGTGGACTTGTATTAAGAGAATTATATCATAATCCTACAAACCTTGGATCATTAGGCGGTGTTGAAAATCTGTACAAAGCATCTAAAAAATATGGATTCAACAGAAAAAAAATTGTAAAATTTTTAAATCAGCAAGATGTTTATATGCTACATAAACCGGCCAGACGTATTTTTGAAAGAAATAAAATATATTCACCTTCTTTAGATATACAATGGCAAGCTGACCTGGTATCCATGATAGATTACCATAAATATAATGACGGTATAAAGTATATTCTAACCGTTATAGATCGTTTTTCTAAATACGCTTGGGGCGTTGGATTACATAATAAAACTAGACCAAGCATCACAAAGGGGTTTGAAACAGTATTCAAAGATGGTCGTGTACCTATGAAAATACAAACTGATAAAGGAAAATAATTTTTTAAATGGAACCGTACAGAAGTTATTGAAAATTTTTTAAATTCAACATTTTGTCACAAACAACTGTGTTAAAGCAGCGATCGTAGAACGATTTAACCGTACTTTAAAGACTAGAATGTGGTGCTATTTTACACATCACAACACACACAGAACAAATTAATTCATAGTTATAATAATACATACCACAGAACCATACGTTGTAAACCGGTAGAAGTGACGCGAGAAAATTCACTCGTCGTCTGGAAAAATATTTACGGCTCCTCTCCAAAAACTAAAAAGGTTAAACCTGTTTTAAAAATCAGTGACCACGTCAGGATTTCGAAACATTTGGGCATGTTCACAAAAGGTTATGAGCAAAATTTCACAGATTAAATATTTATAATTTTATTACAAGACCAGAGACGAGTATTTTGCTTTCTTTCCTTTACTACTTAATGGCAGTATTTAAAAGCATATAGAAATAAATAACAAAACTGTCAACATTTGAAAAAGACAGTACAACAGTATGTAAACCAGTAACCAATAACATAAGGGAACTGGTTAGACAAAAACAAAGTGACCAATCAGCTCCAACATGTAACCTATAAACTGTCCAAATTCAAATACCAACTCCTCTTTCTTTTACTGCTTGCAGATGAGATAAGTATTATTTTATTCTGATAATAAAAGTTTATCTTTTCTGCAGTTAATTTACATTGTATTATTGAATGTATTATTTGAATGTATGCTACATGTTTTTGTTAGGTTCCGTTTTTTGTTTTAGCCTAGTTCCGCTTTTTAGTTTGTTAGTTTATTTATGTTTCTGTCAATATTCTTTTACCTTACTCTCTATTCCCTTCGTTTTATTTTCGCTAACGTTACTTGTTCTTTCTTACCCCCTTTCTCTCTTGCGCATCGTTTTTTCTCCCTGTCTCTGCTCAGATTCCTCCATTTTGTTTGACGTGCCGATGCGCATGCGCACTGGCTTCCTTGTTTTTTCGCTGCGTCATACACCCGCCCTCTTCTCAGTGCAGCTTATTCTTTGTCCCGGCTAGTCGCAACTTTGTTGCAAGTATATGGGATTTCTTCCAACTCATTAATTTAATGCTCTTAGCGGTCTCTGTCTCCATCTAGTGATTATTTGTCACATTTATTTTTAAAAATTTATGGTTATATTTTAAATAATTTTGGTTTTTGCAAATAATTTTATAGTTAAGTTTTGGGTCAATTCTTCCTCATATATATTTATTGTCAGGTTTTTTGATAAATTATTTACTTTGTCAAATTTTATTTTAAATTTAGTTTTAATAATTATTTATTTATTTTTTCAAAATGTCTCAAATCTCTGAAAATACTTCTCTCAATGCTGAGAATGTACAGCATATGATAGATTCTTCTATGAATTCTATGCTGGAAAAAATTTCATTGCTAATTAATAAATCAAATTCTAAAAAGGCTGTGAAAAGGAAAAGAACAGTTTCCAGCGCTATTACAGCGAGTAAAAAATTGGTGAAAAAATCTCGCCAAATGGCTTCTAGCTCTGTCATTCCTTGCAGGAAAGGAAGCAAAACACCTGCTTTTTCCTCTACTCCCAAGAGGTTACTTATGGGAGAGGCTTTGGCCACAAAAGATAATAAAGACTGTGTTTCCTCTACGGATATTAATTCTGATTCTTCATTGGATTCAGACAATTCTAATGAATTTCTTACTCATATTTCCTCTGAGGATTCTTCGGCTTCTCCGAAGGTCAAAAAATTTAAAAAGTCTTTAAAGAAATCTAAGCACAGCAAGAAAGATGCTGATGAAAATTTTTTTTATGATTGTCTAGGAAATCCTAGGTTTAATGCGGATGAATTACATCATCCTAGATCTGCTGAATGGTGCCCATCTAATGACATAGCAGATTTCATTGATTTTCAATTACGCCAGCCTTTAAAAAGGGACTCAAGGAATAAAATGAGAGCTGAATGTCCCAGACCTATTCTCCCTAATAATGCCTGTTGTACCCCTGAGGTGGATCCTAAAATACTTAAATTTATTGGTTCCCCTGGGTTTAAATTAAAGAAAGGAATGGATAGGGCCTGGAAGATATGCCAGGATAAAATGTTGGACTCTGTAGGTCCTTTATCAAAACTTTTTGACATGGCTGAACAGGCTGTTTATGATAATACTCTTATGGACCCTGTAGTGGTTAGGGAATGGTTACAAAGGATGCTCAGTTTCATCGGAAATGCTAATTCCGCTATGTACACTGAGCGTAGAAGAAATATCTTGAGGAGAATTGACCCTAGAGTATGCGATTTCGCAGTTAACGAGATTCATCCTGATACAAATGGTCTACTTTTTGGAGACACTTTTATTAAGGAGTTAAACTGTTATGTCAACACCTTTTCGAATCTTAATAAAGTAAGAACATCCATGAAGAAAATATTTTATCAGGACCGTTTTTCTGAACAGGCCGGGAAAGGAAGAGGCCGTTTTCCCGGCCGTCCATCATATCCCAATAGGTCTCAATATTCGAACCAACAGTTTCAATATCAACAGAGACAATTTCAGTACCCATCCTCTTCAGGTTTCTTCCCATCTAGAGGAAGATTCTGGAATCCACGTCTGCAAAGATCAAGACAAAGATCCCGTACCCCTCAAGGTAAATCTTTTTCTTCCCTTTCATGTTTCTTCCCTAAACATTATAGGAGGCAGAATGTCTCTTTTTGCTCAAAATTGGAATCTTATAACTACAGATCAATGGGTTCTTCAAACAGTTTCAGGTCTTTTTATAGATTTTATTTCTCCTCCTTTTCAAAGTTCCCTTCCTCTACCTATAAAATTCTCAATGTCAGACAGAATTCTGGTTCAAAACGAGATCTCATCTCTCGTTTCAAAACAGGCTATAGAACCAGCTTTGGATCCACAAAGCTGTTTCTTAAGCAATCTCTTTCTCGTAAAAAAGAAGAATGGTCTATATCGTCCGGTAATAAATTTAAGATCCTTAAATTCTTTTGTTGTTTATCAGCATTTCAAGATGGAAGGGATTCATCTTCTCAGAGAATGCCTTTTAGACAACGATTTTTTAGTCAGATTAGATCTGACAGATGCATATCTTACTGTCCCGGTAGCTCAGGATCACAGGAAATTTCTCTCTTTTGTTTGGGAAGGAAAAGTTTGGAATTTTACTTGTATGCCTTTCGGCCTATCTTCAGCTCCTTGGATTTTCACCAAGTTAATGAAGCCAATTATTACTTGGCTTCGTTTGAGAGGTGTTCGTCTTATCATTTATTTAGACGACATTTTAATCATGAATCAGTGTCCTGTCATTTTGAAATCTCAAATTCAGCTTACTATTTATATTTTAGAAAATTTGGGTTTCTTAATCAACAAAGAGAAATCTGTTCTCTCTCCAACAAAATCTTTAACCTTTTTAGGATTTCAAATAGACACTGTGAATTCCACTCTCAGCCTTCCCAAAGAAAAAATTGTGAATATCAAGAAAGAAATTTCAAAAACTCTTTCTTTATCTCTAGTTCCCATCAGGACTATAGCCAGAATAGTGGGGTTACTCTCATCCTCTATTCAGGCTATTTTCCCTGCTCCTCTTCATTACAGGGAACTTCAACGTTTAAAAATTTGTCATCTTCAGAAAGGTCTTTCCTATTCTCATTTGATTCAATTATCTACAGAAGCCAAAGAAGAACTTTCGTGGTGGCTCTCTCACATAGAAGCTTGGAACGGGAGAGCCATTTTCGGGAAAGCTCCAGATTTAATTATAGAATCCGACGCCAGTCGCTCGGGCTGGGGAGCTCGTTGCGGTCCTTCTATCACGGGCGGAAAATGGTCTTCAGAAGAAAAACGTTTTCATATCAATTGCTTAGAACTTTTGGCAGGCTCTTTTGCAGTCAAGAGTTTTGTCAAAAGTTCTTTTCCTGTGTCCATTTTACTCAGAATGGACAATATTTCTGCTGTTTGTTATTTGAATCGTCTCGGTGGTACAAAATCGAGAGATTTATCAATTATTACGAAAGATTTCATTCATCTTTGCTTGGACAGAAATATTTCTGTCAAAGCAGAATATATTCCAGGTTTATCCAACGTGGCGGCAGATTGGGGTTCCCGGTATCTGACAGACTCCAGCGATTGGAAACTTCATTATCAAGTGTTTCAATCGCTTCAGTCTCTCAGAGGACCCTTTTCGATAGATCTATTCGCTTCGAGACTGAACTTTCAGATTCACCCTTATTTCAGCTGGCGTCCGGATCCAGATGCTCTAGCGATAGATGCATTTCTCCATCCGTGGCCTCGTCAGTCAGCTTATGCGTTTCCTCCGTTCTCCATGATTCAGAGAACAATTTCAATAGTCCGACGGGATCTTCTTTCAATTCTCCTAATCACTCCCCTGTGGCCATCTCAACCTTGGTACCCTTCTCTTCTAGAGTTATCTGTCAACCATCCAGTTCTGCTTCCAATTTTTCCTCTTCTATTGTCAGATCCAGAAGGTCTTCCTCACGACCTTATCCTCCAAGGATCTCTTCGTCTCATAGCCTGGTCAATTTCGGGCTTACATCATCTCTCCAGGGATTATCACAACAAGCTAAAGACCTTCTCCAAGACTCTTTGGCCCCTGGAACCAAAAAATGTTATTTTTCCGCATGGACCAGATGGTCTGGCTGGTGCTTGGAGAGAGGTTTGGATCCCCTTTCAGTTGATGTAACTTTTATTATTAATTTTCTTACATCTCTTTTTGAAGCAGGTTTAGCTTATAGATCTATTAATGTTTCTAGATCAGCTATTTCAGCTAAACATTCTTTTATTAATAATTTTCCGGCAGGTCAACACCCTTTAATTTGTAAATTAATGAAAGCTATAAAACTTAAAAGACCTCCTGCTCCTAAATATTCCTCCTTCTGGGATGTAGATCTTGTTTTTTCTCTTTTTAAATCCTGGCCTTCTAATGAATCTTTATCTCTTAAACAACTTTCTACAAAACTTGCTACTCTTTTATGTTTAATTTCTTTTCGCAGAGTTTCAGATGTTAAAGCTTTAGACTTTAATTCTAAACGTTTCTCTCCTGAAGGTGTTACTTTCTTTATTTCTAAAAGAACTAAATCTTTTTCAACTTCTATTTTTTACCCTTACTTACATAATGAACCCTTTCTCTGTGTGGTTTTGTGTTTAAAAGAGTATGAACGTAGAACTTCTGTTTTTCGTACTTCTTCTTCTAACCAACTTTTGTTATCTTTTGTCCCTCCTCATTTACCTGTTTCTTCTATTTCTATTGCCAGATGGGTTAAATGGGTTATGAGTGAAGCTGGTATTGATTTATCTTTTTCCGCTCACTCTGTTAGAGGATCAGCCGCTTCTAAAGCATTTTTGAAAGCTGCTACCCTTCAACAAATTTTGGATGCAGCTGACTGGTCTTCAGATTCAGTTTTTAAACAATTTTATTTTAAACCCATTGAACACGCCTCGCTTAATTTATTTTGTTAGTTGCTTTAAACTAGCAAAATATGAGTCTCTGGTCTTGTAATAAAATTCGGATTATCCTAAGTTATGAAGGTATAATCTAGATTTTATTAAAGACACAGAGACGAGTATTTTCCCACCTCTATCTTTTTTCCTTATTTCCCTCCCTTTTATATGTATTAATATTTTAATTCTTTTCATTATATATTTTTTCTAGTTACCAATCCTTAAACAGGATACCATCTTGGATAATTTTATTCCCTCTCATTTAAATGATTGGTCATCTCATCTATCAAGTTCTTCTCATCCTTCACAAAACTCAAGTTTGTGGTGTTCTTACTCCCATCGTTGGAAATCTTACCGTTGGATGGTCAACATCTCCTGGATTATTTTCTTCAGTCTTCTTTGTTTCCTGTTTTGTTGCTGTTTTGTGATCATCATGAACTGGTTCCTTCCTTCATCTGATTACAAGAAAGAGGAGTTGGTATTTGAATTTGGACAGTTTATAGGTTACATGTTGGAGCTGATTGGTCACTTTGTTTTTGTCTAACCAGTTCCCTTATGTTATTGGTTACTGGTTTACATACTGTTGTACTGTCTTTTTCAAATGTTGACAGTTTTGTTATTTATTTCTATATGCTTTTAAATACTGCCATTAAGTAGTAAAGGAAAGAAAGCAAAATACTCGTCTCTGTGTCTTTAATAAAATCTAGATTATACCTTCATAACTTAGGATAATCCGAATTGAAGGTCTGAATACAAGAAGATTTAAACCTCTTTACAAACTGAAATATTTTGCTGATGAGTCGATCGAAGGTAGCTTTTACCCCGAAGAACTTCAAAAAATAACACAAGATAAAAACCTATTTTACAAAATTGAAAAAAATCTTAAAACAGAAAAGTTTTAGGAGAAAGGAGTACGTTTATGTTAAATGGAAGGGCTATCCGGATAAATTTAACAGTTGGATACCCAAAAGTCAGTTAACCGATATATAGAATAATGGAAGCATCACCATTTTACTTAACATTGCCTAGTAACGCGTCGTTCAACATTTTTCCTAAAAATCAGATATCTAGTTTTACAACAAAGTTAGCTAAACCCGTTATATTAACCCCTTAATGACAACTGACGTACCAGGTACGTCCTGCATAAACTGTCAGTTAGTGACAATGGACGTACCTGGTACGTCAGTTGTCTAAGAGAGTGCTGAAAGCGATCGCAATCGCTTCCAGCAGCTCTCAGGGTATTGCAGTGATGCCTCGATATTGAGGCACCCTGCAATACCCTTTAAAAAGCATCCGATGCAGAAAGAGCCACTCTGTGGCCCTCTCTGCACTGGTAGCGATGGTGCCGTTCGTTGGTGGGTGGGAGCTTACAAGGGAGGAGGGTGGGCTGCCCATCGCTACCCTGCATTTGGTTCCTGCAAGTGCATTGTGCAGTTGGCACGCCGGATGCTGGGAGCGTTCGGAGGGGGGGCCTGCATGTGCGTAGCAGCAACCACTGCCACTAATGATTACAGTTAAGAGGGAGGGGGGCAGGCACTTTTTTTAAAAAAAAGAAAATTAATAGGATCTAGTAGGGTTAGGGGGGGGGGGTATGGGGGGGCAGCTAAACTACAGAAAAAAAACTGTAATAAAAATAAAAAAAACACAATTTTTTTTTATTTTTTTGGGGAAAACTGGGTACTGGCAGACAGCTGACAGTACCCAAGATGGTGGCAAATAGGTAGGTGGGGAGGGTTAGAGAGCTGTTTTAGGGGGGATCAGGGAGGTTGGGGGTTAAGGCAGGGGTTCATCACAGCTGAATAATTTAAAAAATAAATAAAAAACACCTTTTATTTTAGTTCTGGCAGACTTTCTGCCAGTACTTACGATGGCGGGGACAATTGTGGGGTGGGGGAGGGAAGAGAGCTGTTTGGGAGGGATCAGGGGGTGGGATGTGTCAGGTGGGAGGCTAATCTCTACACTAAAGCTAAAATTAACCCTGCAAGCTCTCTACAAGCTACCTAATTAACCCCTTCACTGCTGAGCATAATACAAGTGTGGTGCGCAGCAGCATTTAGCGGCCTCTTAATTGCCAAAAAGCATGCCAAAGCCATATATGTCTGCTAAAGGAGATCCCAGAGAAGCATTTACAACCATCTGTGCCATAATTGCACAAGTTGTTTGTAAATAATTCCAGTGAGAAACCTAAAATTGTGAAAAATGTCACTTTTTTTTTTATTTGCTCGCATTTGGCGGTGAAATGGTGGCATGAAATATACCAAAATGGGCCTAGATCAATACTTTGGGTTGTCTACTACACTGCACTAAAGCTAAAATTAACCCTTCAAGGTCCCTACAAGCTCCCTAATTAACCCCTTCACTGCTGGGCATAATACATGTGTGGCGCACAGCGGCATTTAGTGGCCTTCTAATTACCAAAAAACAATGCCAAAGCCATATATGTCTGCTATTTCTGAACAAAGGGGATCCCAGAGAAGCATTTCCAACTATTTGTGCCATAATTGCACAAACTGTTTGTAAATAATTTCAGTGAGAAATCTAAAGTTTGTGACAAAATTTGTGAAAAAGTGAACAATTTTTTTTTATTTGCTCGCATTTGGCAGTGAAATGGTGGCATGACATATACCAAAATGGGCATAAATCAATACTTTGGGTTGTCTTCTAAAAAAAAATATATACATGTCAAGGGATATTCAGAGATTCCGGACAGATATCAGTGTTCCAATGTAACTAGCGATAATTTTGAAAAAAAGTGGTTTGGAAATAGCAAAGTGCTACTTGTACTTATTGCCCTATAACTTGCAAAAAAAGCAAACAACATGTAACCATTGGGTATTTCTAAACTCAGGACAAAATATAGAAACTATTTAGCATGGGTGATTTTTGGTGGTCGTAGATGTGTAACAGATTTTGGAGGTCAAAGTTAGAAAAACTGTTTTTTTTTCCATTTTTTCCTCATATTTTATAATTTTTTATAGTAAATTATAAGATATGATGAAAATAATGGTATGTTTAGAAAGTCCATTTAATGGCGAGAAAAGCGGTATATAATATGTGTGGGTACAGTAAATGAGTAAGAGGAAAATAACAGCTAAACACTAACACTGCAGAAATGTAAAAATAGCCCTTGTCATTAAGGGTAAGAAAACTGAAAAATAGTCCGGTCATTAAGGGGTTAAAAGAAGAATGGGAAGTAGTTCTGATGGAGATACAATACCCCCATACGTGGGACACCCTTGATGTGGCTTATTCTAGAATAATTGTTGCAGCACCGAACAAATTCACTATGCCGTTAGCCGTAAAAGCCGGCTATTACAAAGATATAAGCGATTTAATAAAAACTATCAATGAAAAATTAGTATCTCTCCAAACCGCTAACATAGATGTAAAGCTTAAATACGACGAACTTGGAAGAGCTGTGCGTATCTAAGGCAGCTCTACCATCTCAACCTCAGAAAGGTTGGCGCATATATTGGGAATTAACAATTAAGGTGTCAAGAATGATGGTGGCAAAATATATTGCGATATAAATGCCGGCTTCTACACACTATTTATCTATACAGACATCATAGAACACCTTGTGGGTTATGGATATGTACCATTACTAAGAACAGTAGAAATTACAGGTGGCAATAATGAAATCATCACTCAACTGTACACCAAGCCAGACTATATACCTTTAAACAATCATCATTTTGACCGTATAACAATTGAAATTAAGAACGATCAGAACAAGAACGTGGGATTTAAATATGGAAAGGCAATCATTAAGCTACACTTTAGGCCTCGCAAGAACAACTTGTACTAAAAGAATTGTGGCTGTTAAGGTTGTTATGGTGACCCGACCGTTTACAGTAATTATTATAGGACACAAGCTGGTAATGGTCTACCAGGTTTTCACGGTAGTTTGTACATGTATGGCCATGGATTAGGTGGTATGTTTCGTAATCTTTTTTGAATGGCTGTCCCACTTTTTCGACGTGGATTAGATATAGTGAAACTGCATATGAAAACAGCGGCACAAGGTATAGCAAAGGATGTTGTGGGTCCTGTTTCAACAGCTGTTATGAATAAAATTAATAGCGGTCCACAAGAGGGATCTGGTGTTGTTTATATCATTGACAAGAGAAAACCAAAAAGGAAACGTCAAGTTACTTTTCCACCAATTTCATCACAATTCATAAGCAAAAAGGTGATACACAGGCCCAAAAAGAAACAGATGACATCTTTTAGAAATACTGATCAAAATATGGCTTTCATACACAACGGATCATTAGAATGTACCAAATCAGAACTCGACATATTTCAAATACAGCAGACACAAACGGGTATAGAAAAATCACTGTATGTCGAAATACAGTCACTCACAGCTATAACTGAAAATGCTCCCCTGAAATTTTATATAGCATGTTGGTGTTAGCAGAGTTCAGAGTTATACCCTTTACTTTTAAATTCGTTTTTCAATTATTCAGTTTGTACCCGTAAGTTTTGGGGCCAGCAGATACAAACTCTGTGATGTGTGTACCTGGTGGTAGTTCGCTAGTTAATTCACCTAGATAGTCACCTAAAGTTGGATTCCTATCACCTTCCTTGCTAACAAAAATGGCAGAGTCTGTGTCGTAGTAGAGACACCTTTCCTGCAGTCTGTCCAAAACTCTGTACAATTCAAGTCTAGCATAAGCTGTAGTAAAACAAGCGATAAAGATGTTAGTATTGTTGTTAACTGTATAACGTTCTTTAGAGTACTTACAGCTAAGCATAGCTGTTTCATCATTTAGGAAATGTAAAGCAGAGACTTCATAATAAGGTAGAAAAACATACCTGAATAATTCATCAGGGTCTGTCACTATTCTGGTGTTGGGTAAATTAATCCTTTGACCAAATTTGCCCCACAAAGATTTAAGAAACAATTTAGAGATCTGTCTTTTTGCAGGATTTACCACTATCTGATTGGATCGCAATTCTACATCCTCTTTGTCTTTGTAATCTCTAATGTATTGGCTTTTTTTTATCATCATCTGTACACCAATCTGTATACCCAGAGGCTTCCTGTTTATCTCTCAGATGTACCTTAATGTAATCTTCAAACAAGTTCTTTTTGTAGTTTTCAAAATGCCAAATTTCATAGATCTTGGGTTTTGAAAATGCTGTACTCTATATGGTCTTGGTGGAACCATAAGCTGTGGTACTCATACCATTAGATCTGGTTAAATGCCGGATTTAGGCTTGTTGGTATGTATTTCAAAATTAAGTCAGCTGTAGTGTAAACTGAACAGTTTTAAGTTAACCTGTCTCATTTCAAACACTGAGCAATCTTAGTCTGAGAGTATATAATTTTATGCAGATGTAAAAATCTTAGATAAAATGCCTCCTTGCATCTGGAAAGTCCTTGCATAAAGGGGCAGTAAACTGGAATATATATATATATATATATATATATATATATATATAAAGTTCAAAGTACTCCAGAAATCCTGAATCACATGCCCAGGGTGCAACAGACAGGCAAATAGAGAGTAATGAAGAGTGCACTCGCCAGGACTTTCTCAAAGTTTATTCCAAATATGTGAACGTCTTCGGGGGATTAGCCCCCTCCTCAGACATACAAAATTACAATATGTTGTTTTGTAATTTTGTATGTCTGAGGAGGGGGCTAATCCCCCGAAGACGTTCACATATTTGGAATAAACTTTGAGAAAGTCCTGGCAAGTGCACTCTTCATTACTCTCTCTCTATATAAATATATATATATATATATATATATATATATATATATAAATAAATAAATACAAAAATGCATATCTGCCAAAAGGGCACCTACCATTTGCGTATTGAGAAGGAAACATTTCTGCATGGTTTTAAATATTGAATTTCTACAGCATTGTTAAATAATCATAAATTCACTGCTGCTAAAAAAAAGGGGCCCCACCATACAACTACTACCACACTGAAGTTACAATCTGAAATTGCACAAAGAAATAAAAAACATTTGCTAAGTAAGTCCTACCTCCTCTGCAAATGAAAGATATTTGCCGTCTGACTCAGGCACAAACTGTACAAACAAAGTGCCAAGTCTGTCTTACACTGTGCATAGTGGTTTAGTGCACACTCAGAAATCCTCTCAAATGCTAATACTTTACTCCTTGCAATAACATTTCCCATGCTCAATTAGCACTCTGCTGTAGTACCCACTGGTGGCTGCCAAAATGTAAAAAAAACTATTTTTTTTAGTTCTTCCCTCATGGGGTCCCCCTGGCCCATTGGGCCCCTGACAGGAGTCACCCCTGTCACCCCCTGATGGCGGCCCTGTATCTGTGTGTGTTGTGATGTGTAAAATAGCGCCACATTCTAGTCTTTAAAGTAGGGTTAAATCATTCTACGATTGCTGCTTTAACACAGTTGTTTGCGACAAAATGTTGAATTTTTAATTTTTTCAATAACTTCTGTACGGTTCCATTTAAAAATTCTTTGCCTTTATCAGTCTGTATTTTCATAGGTACACGACCATCTTTGAATATTGTTTCAAACCCCTTTGCGATGCTTGGTCCAGTTTTATTATGTAATCCAACGCCCCAAGCGTATTTAGAAAAACAATCTATAACGGTTAGAATATACTTTATACCGTCATTATATTTATGGTAATCTATCATGGATACCAGGTCAGCTTGCCCTTGTATATATAAAGAAGGTTTATGTAGCATATAAACATCTTGCTGTTTAAAAGACCTTTCTTTCTTAAGACACGGTGAGTCCACGGAATCGTCAATAACTGTTGGGAATATCACTCCTGGCCAGTAGGAGGAGGCAAAGAGCACCACAGCCAAGCTGTTAAGTATGACTTCCCTTCCCATAATCCCCAGTCATTCTCTTTGCCTTTGGTGCAAGGAGGAGGTGAAGTTTTGGGTAACATCTCAGATTCGGACAGAATAATTCCTTAATCTGATGCTGAAGTGGTCTCTTTCAGATGTATGCTTGCACACCTTGTGTACTGTTAAAGGAGGTTTTGGCTACTTGGATGACATAGATACCTCTGGCGTCAACCTTTTGAAAGTTTTGTGAACTTTTTAATTTCTTTCATGTAATTGGCAAGAGTCCATGAGCTAGTGACGTATGAGATATACAATCCTACCAGGAGGGGCAAAGTTTCCCAAACCTCAAAATGCCTATAAATACACCCCTCACCACACCCACAATTCAGTTTTACAAACTTTGCCTCCCATGGAGGTGGTTAAGTAAGTTTGTGCTTGATTTCTATGATTTCTTCTATGATTGGCGCTTCTAAGCATTTTGAAGCCCAATTCCTCTCAGAGTACAGAGTTTGTCAGAGGGATGTGAAAGGAGTATCGCCTATTGATTTTATGGTTTTCCTTGCGGGAAATCTTTTCAAAGGTTCTCTTTTATCGGCCGTAGGGATTAATCTCCAACCTCCCTTTTCAGATCGACGATATACTTTTATATTCCATTACCTCTGCTAATACTTTTTCAGTACTGGTTTGGCTATCTGCTATATGTGGATAGGTGTCTTTCGGTAAGTACGTTTTTCTTATTTAAGACACTCTCAGCTATGGTTTGGCGCTATATATATATATATATATATATATATATATATACGGCTAGATTATGAGTTTTGCGTTATTACTCATACCGCTGCTTTTTCACTACCACTGCTATTACGAGTCTTGTAGGTACAGCTGTACCTCACACATTTTTGGCTGTAACTCAACGTAACTACCGCACCTTTCAAAAAGTCCTTTTTCAATGGGACTTTCATAGCGCCGGTATTACGAGTTTTGCCTGGGAGGCCAAAAAGTGAGCAGTACACTCGATACCGTCAAGATTCGTACCGCCATCTAAAGTCAGTAGCATAAAACTCATAACTAAAGTGTTAAAAAGTACACTAACACCCATAAACCACCTATTAACCCCTAAACCAAGGCCCTCCCACATCGCAAACACTATAATAAAATGATTAACCCCTAATCTGCCGCTCCGGACATCGCCGCCACTATAATAAACATATTAACCCCTAAACCGCTGCACTCCCGCATCGCAAACACTAGTTTTATATTATTAACCCCTCATCTGCCGCCCCAGCATCACCGCCGCCACTATACTAAAGTTATTAACCCCTAAACCTAACCCTAAGTCTAACCCTAACACCCCTAACTTTAATATAATTAAAATAAATCTAAATAAAAATTACTATCATTAACTAAATAATTCCTATTTAAATCTAAATACTTACCTATAAAATAAACCCTAAGCTAGCTACAATATAAGTAATAGTTACATTGTAGCTATCTTAGGTTTTATTTTTATTTCACAGGCAAGTTTGTATTTATTTTAACTAGGTAGACTAGTTAGTAAATAGTTATTAACTATTTACTAGCTACCTAGTTAAAATAAATAAAAATTTACACTACAATTAAATAAATTACATTAATTAAATACAACTAAATTAAAAGAAAATAAACACTAAATTAAACAAAATTAAAAATAAATTAACAAATATTTAAACCTATTGCCCCAAAGAAATCAGCTCTTTTACCTGTAAAAAAAAATACACCCCCAACAGTAAAACCCACCACCCACACAACCAAACCCCCCAAATATAATCCTATCTAAAAAAAACCTAAGCTCCCCATTGCCCTGAAAAGGGCATTTGGATGGGCATTGCCCTTAATAGGGCATTTAGCTCTTTTTCTTTGCCCAAAACCCCTAATCTAAAAACAAAACCCACCCAATAAATACTTAAAAAAAACCTATCACTATCTCCCGAAGATCCACTTACAGTTTTTGAAGACCGGACAGCTATCCTCAACGAAGCCGGGAGAAGTCTTCATCCAAGCGGGCAGAAGTCTTCATCCAAGCGGCAAGAAGTCGTCCTCAAGGCGGGCAGAAGTCTTCATCCAGACGGCATCTTCTATCTTCATCCTTCCGACGCAGAGCGGCTCTATCTTCAAGACATCCGGCGCAGAGCATCCTCTTCATATGGTCCCAGTCGTACACTGAAGGTTCCTTTAAATGACGTCATCTAAGATGGCGTCCCTTGAATTCCGATTGGCTGATAGAATTCTATCAGCCAATCAGAATTAAAGGTGAAGAATCCTATTGGCTGATGCAATCAGAATTGATCCAATCAGCCAATAGGATTGAACTTGCATTCTATTGGCTGATTGGAACAATTTTTTCGCCTTTAATTCCGATTGACTGATAGAATTCTATCAGGGGGTTTCGTTGTGTGGGTGGTGGGTTTTACTGTTGTGGGGTGTTTGTTTGTTTTTTTACAGGTAAAAGAGCTGATTTCTGTGGGGCAATGCCCCGCAAAAGGCCCTTTTAAGGGCTATTGGCAGTTTAGTTTAGGCTAGGGGTTTTTTATTTTGGGGGGGACTTTTTTATTTTGATAGGGCTATTAGATTAGGTGTAATTAGTTTAAATATTTGATATTTTATTTTTTATTTTGTGTAATTTAGTGTTTTTTTTTTTTAATTTAGTTAATTGTATTTAATTAATGTAATTTATTTAATTGTAGTGTAATGTTAGGTGTTAGTGTAAGACACTAACACCTAACATTACACAGTGCGGATCAGGTCCGCAAGACATTGCTGAATGCGGAGAGCAATATGCTCTCCGCATTTAACATTGCCCCAGCAGCTCACAAGAGCTGCTGGTGCAACGCCGCCCCCTGCTGACTCGCGGTCAATGGGCCACCAGTAGGGGGTGTCAATCAACCCGATCGTACTCGATCGGGTTGAATTGTTGTGATTCCTGTCCGCCTGCTCATAGCAGGCGGACAGGGGTATGGAGCAGCGGTCTTTGTGACCGCTGCTTCATAACTGCTGTTTCTGGCGAGTCTGAAGACTCGCCAGAAACACGGGCCGTCAAGCTCCATACAGAGCTTGATAGATAGGGGCCACTGTCCCAAAGAAAGAAAATTCATTCAGGCCAGTTCTGTTCTGAAGTTTTTGAATCGTTTTGTAAGAGTCTCAACTTTCAAGATGATGACTGTGAGGACTATTTTTCCTTTTGTTGAGCAAGGTCATTATATGTCCACGATAGACTCACAGGATGTATATCTTCACATTCCGATTCATCCAGACCACTATTGGTTTCTGAGATTCTCATTTCTAGACAAGCATTACCAATTTATCGCTCTTCCGTGTGGATTAGCAACAGCTCCCAGAATCTTTTCGAAGGTTCTCAGTGCCCTTCTATCTGTAATCAGAGAACAGGGTATTGCAGTGTTTCCTTATTTTGATGATATCTTGGTACTAGCTCAGTCTTTACATTTAGCCAAATCTCACATGAATCAACTAGTGTTGTTTCTTCAAAGACATGGTTGGAGGATCAATTTACCAAAGAGTTTCTTGATTCCTCAGACAAGGGTCACCTTTTTAGGTTTCCAGATAGATTCAGTGTCCATGACTCTGTCCTTAACAGACAAGAGACGAATGAAATTGGTTGTCGAAACCTTCAGTCTTAATCGTACCCTTCAGTGGCTATGTTCATGGAAGTTTTAGGTCTCATGACTGCAGCATCGGACGCATCCCCTTTGCTAGTTTTCACATGAGACCTCTAAAGCTTTGTATGCTGAATCAATGGTGCAGGGATTATACTCAGATATCACAATGGATATACTTAAATCCCAACATTCAACTCTGTCTGACTTGGTATTTAGACCATCATTGTTTTTTTTCAGGGGGCCTCTTTTATTCATCCTACCTTGACTGTGTTCACAACAGTTTCAAGTCTTTCAGGTTGGGGAGCTGTCTGGGGATCTCTGACAGCACAAGGGGTTTGGAGACCTCAAGAGGCGAGGTTACCAATCAATATTTTAGAACTCTGTGCTATTTTCAGGGCTCTTCAGGTTTGGCCTCTGTTAAAAAGAGAACCATTCATTTGTTTTCAGACGGACAATATCACAACTGTGGCATATGTCAATAATCAGGTTGGGACTTGCAGTCCTCTAGCTATGAAAGAAGTATCTCAGATACTTTCTTGTGCAGAATCCAGTTCTTGTCTAATTTCTGCGGTGCATATCCCAGGTGTAGACAATTGGGAAGCGGATTATCTCAGCCATCAGACCTTATATCCGGGGGAGTGGTCTCTCCATCCAGATGTATTTTGTCAGATTGTACAGATGTGAGGTCTTCCAGAAATAGACAGGGCCGGACTGGAGATAAAAAGCAGCCCTGGAAAAATATGAAGACCAGCCCTACTGTCCATCAACACGGTAGAATGCACATGCCCCATTTCTCGCAAATGGGGATTACTGGGACACTTCTTCCCCAATTTTGTTTTCAAAATTAAATTATATTACATTGCATTAATTAAAAATGTCAGATAGATGTTATATAGCAACCCTACAACCCAATTGCATCCATAAATCACCCCTTTAAATTGTAGCTTTCCAGCCCCAGCTGCTGCAGCCCACCGGGAAATCTCCTGGTATCCTGGTAGGCCAATCCAGCCCTGGAAATAGATCTAATGGCTTCTCATCTAAACAAGAAACTTCCCAGGTACCTGTCCAGGTCCAGGGATCCTCAGGCGGAGATTGTGGATGCTTTAGCAGTTCCTTAGTTTTACGAGCCTGCTTATATTTTTCCGTCACTAGTTCTTCTTCCAAGAGTGATCTCTAAGATCATTATGGAACAATCGTATGTGTTTCTGATCGCTCCTTTTGAGCCTATGCATTCTTTGGATATTAAACTACTTTGTCAGAAAGTGTTGTTTCTTTTGGCTATCTCTTTAGCTAGAAGAGTTTCTGAATTGTCTGCTCTCTCTTGTGAGTCTCCTTTTTTGATTTTCCATCAGGATAAGGCTGTTTTGCGGACTTCGTTTACATTTATTCCTAAGGTTTTGAATTCTAACAACATTAGTAGGGAAATTGTTGTTCCTTCCTTGTGTCCTAATCCCAAGAATGCTCTTGAAAGATCTTTGCATTTTTTGGATGTTGTAAGAGCTTTGAAATATTATGTTGAAGCTACTAAAGATTTCAGGAAGACTTCTAGTCTATTTGTTGTCTTCTCTGGTTCTAGGAAAGGTCAGAAAACGTCTGCCATTTCTTTGGCGTCTTGGTTAAAGCTTTTGATTCATAAAGCTTATTTGGAGGCAGGACAGTCCCCACCTCAGAGGATCACAGCTCATTCTGCTAGATCAGTCTCCACTTCTTGGGCTTTTAAGAATGAATCTTCAGTTGATCAGATTTGCAAAGCAGCAACTTGGTCTTCTTTGCATACATTTACTAAATTTTACCAATTTGATGTATTTGCTTCGTCTGAAGCAGTCTTTGATAGAAACGTTCTTCAGGCAGCTGTTTCAGTTTGACTCTTCTGCTAAGGTTGTAAGTTTTTTTCTTTCAATTTATGAGAAAAACTTTTTTTTGTGGATTTAATTTTTTTCAGTGGAAAATGGCTGTTTTTATTGTATCCCTCCCTTTCTAGTAATTTTTCTGTGAACTTCCACATCTTGGGTATTTCTATCCCATACATCACTAGCTCATAGACTTTTGCCAATTACATGAAAGAAAACATAATTTATGTAAGAACTTACCTGATAAATGAATTTCTTTCATATTGGCAAGAGTCCATGAGACCCACCCTTTTTATGGTGATTTTTTGTATAAAAGCACAATTATATTTCCAGTTCCTCTTTTTTGTATGCATTTTTACTCCTTTTTTCTATCACCCCACTACTTGGCCATTCGTTAAACTGAATTGTGGGTGTGGTGAGGGGTGTATTTATAGGCATTTTGAGGTTTGGGAAACTTTTCCCCTCCTGGTAGGATTGTATATCCCAAACGTCACTCGCTCATGGACTCTTGCCAGTAGGAAATAAATGAATTTATCAGGTAAGTTCTTACATAAATTATGTTTTCTAGGTTGTTCCTTTCTATGAGGAAGATTCTCTAGACGTGCCTTGGATATTTTCACAGGAATAGGAGACTCTTGGGATACCTTTCTTCCTGTCTCCTGTGCTTTACAGGATCTTCCTGTCACTGACTCCATTTTACTGCTTGGAACACTAGTAGATGAGAGCTTTCTACTATGGTTCAGAGAATTTAGATCCCTATGGAGGATAGCTGCTCCTTTAAGGATCCATGGATAAGAAGTGGGATGAAAGCTAATGTAGCCTGGTGGTTATCTCTGTGGCTTTGCAACTTGAAGGCTGATTGTTTTAATCCAGCTGCTAGTGCTGGATGTCCATTTAAAAATGTAAATTGTGGAGGCGGAGCCTAGCAGAAACAGGGAATGGATGCCTAAAAGACTAGCTCTGTGCACTAATGTATACTAAGGAAATATAACGTCAGATCGAGGGCCTATTTTAGGGTCAAACAAGATGATCCAGCAAGCTAATCAACTGAATCACTTCTAGCTCAACTGGGGGAAGTAGTGAGGCAATGCGGAATATATCCAACGATCCCTGCAAGCGGTTCAGGGCCTTGATCCTTGCAGAGCCATGTGTGCAGCGGATTGAAAAGTGGTACCACTTCAGATAAGAGGTAACAGGGGTATGCCCATATCTGATCCACATACTACCTGAGGGGCATAAGACAGTGATACTAGGTCACAAAGCTTACCGGACATTGCCGATTTCAGCTCATTCCATAATGGCAGCTCATAAGCAATGGCCAGATGGGACTCATATATCTCAGCACGCACAATATGATACCCTAGTGAATCAGAGCATGCAAAGCTCAATAGAGCCTGTCAGAACACAGCTCCGGTATATATTATGAGGACATACAACACATATATGTAAGACAGAGGAGATTTTTTTGATTTGAGAGGAAGAAAGGTCTGTTTAACAACTATGTTATAAGCAACTGCATAAGAAAGAAAGGGGCTGACGATATATAAGAGAGGATAGGAGTGTCGGGGCACTACTAAACCTGCATACCCCTTTGACAGCATAACCAGAACTTTTCTACAGCAGGAATATAATACTGAAAGGAGTTCCAGAGATAGTAAACATGCCAAAGCTCACAGACTATTTGCTGCGTCTCTTCCAAAACATAACTGGGAGATCCGACGAAGAGAAATTCCAAATCGAAAGAGCACACCGAGCCCTCAGGCCCAAACCCAAAGGAAATTACCTCCCTAGGGACATTATAATTATAATGCTAAGATATCAGGAGAGGGAGGAGATACTGGCGGCTTCAAGAATAAACCTGACATATAAGTTTCAGGGAAATATCCAGTTCTACCAAGACCTCTGCCTGAGGACCCTACAGAGGAGAAGCATGCTACGTCCCCTCAAATTGTTCCTGAGGAAGAATCAAATTCCCTACAGGTGGGGTTTCCCCTTCAGACTTAATATGTTGTTTGAAAATAAGGCTATATCTCTCAAAGACCCCCAGGAGATCCCGGACATAAGCCGAAGACCGCAAATGGAGCCACCACCCCTCCTGCAGGACAATGACCCCTCGGATGTCCCACCTCATCAGAGAAAGCCACTTCAACGAACATGGACCAGAGTACCAAGGAAGAAACAAAAGATATAATCCACGGGAAGAAAAGCCAAGTCCACAGGATTAAGACGCAGAATCTTTATTCTGGACAGGGACACATACTTGGATCACAGCTCAGGACCCCAAAGGAGAAAAGATCGTCTTGTCTCGGGATTATACAGCAGATGAGTATTACCCATACCCATCCCTGACACCTTTTTGACCAAAGAACTACCTCCCTTTGCCTGCTCAATTTGTTAACCGGATTTGACGGTATTTGAGCTAGCAAGCTTGACTGCCCACACTTATTGGCATATACTAACCTGGACACTGTGACAGTTTGGGAGTTGTTGACCCCCAGTACATCTTGATAGAGTTAAAGTTTGTTTGAAGTAAATATAGTAAATACATATTAAGATAAAGTGGTATAAGATGGTTGGGGTCCCTTGTGGAGCAGCCCCCGCTAACAGATAGCTATAAATTATGGATAGTACATAATTATCATTATTATCATAATTATTGCGACCAACCTTAGTCACAAAACCAGTTATATAAAGATGCAACACTACTGCACCTTTGCTTCAGATGCTTTTTCACTACAGTAAGCAAAAATAATTAATGTTATGTTTGATTACTGTTTCTTATTGTTTATCCTGAATAATGTTTTTTTTAACTTTTTTATGACATTGTCATGTGCATACTTGTTCTATGATCAATGTTTTTTCTCTACACATGTACTGTTGAGTCACAGAAATAGGATGGGGAGTCATCAGCTCTGTCAATGTTTCCTATTCCACCTATGTAAGTATGCTACACATGGGGTCGGGAATGACCCCTATCCTTTAAACACGACTAGTACACTATGACATCAAAGCTTTGAATCATTTCACACAACGTAAGAGGCCTAAATTCCGATGTTAAGAGATAAATAGCAATCAAACAGTATACAGATCTGAAAACTAACATTCTCTTTTTACAAGAGACTCACTTCCCTAATAATCAGATTCCTAGATATTGGTCTGGATGCTTCACCCAACACTACCATGCAACCACTACCACAAAAAAAAGAGGAGTATCTATCCTTATCCACTCCTCTTTACGGTTTACACACCACACTACAATTGCTGATGAAGAAGGTAGATACCTAATAGTTATGGGACAAATAGATAATGTAGATATCACACTTTGCAATATATATGCCCCCTTTGAGAAACACAAACAGTTTTTTAGGCATATCTCTTATCTACTTACCGACTGGTCACAATATAAACTTATATTGGCAGGTGACTTTAACATTAATATGTCACAAGTATAGTCCACTTCACAAAAGATACTGACTACTTAGCAACAAAGACACAACCACACTGTCAAGGCAATTCAAGACATGCTGGTGCCTCACGCCCTTATAGATGCATGGCAAGCTCTCTACGAAAACACGTCGGACACCACATCAGCAGCTCATAACACATACACTAGGATCGATTATGTCTACACCAGCCAGATACTTCAACCTGTATTGAAATCTTCAACAATTATCCCATGTGCCTGGTCAGACCATTCAATGGTCTCTCTCCATCTAGAAGAGACACAGGACAGGAAAAGGGAAAAGTCCTGGACATATGATCCAAGCTTTTTCAGACACCCTCTGTCCTATGATAGTACACTAAAGCACTTGCGGGAATATTGGCAGATAAATATGGACACAACTAGTAATCCATTAAACACATGGGCAGCACATAAAGCGGTCATAAGGGGGATACTCATTCAGGGCAAATCAGCTTACACTAGACAAAAGAAACAACAAGCAGCCCAACTTCAAAAGGAGATTACGAACCTAGAAAGACAACATAGAATGACACTAAAACAATCATTACTAAATACTCTACAATAAAAAAGAACCACACTGGAAAAAGCCTAAACACAGATGCATGTAGAGCCATTCAAAAATTGAAAGCCCAGTATTACATTTATGCTAATAAACCCGATAAGTTCTTGGCCCACAAAATTCAGGAACGGAATAAGGCACTAACTATCTCATCCATACAAGACAGTAAGGGAAGGCTAACCACACATCCTCAGGAGATAGTTGACAAATTTGCTCTATAGCAAATTATACGACGGTAATAAGGTATCTCGGTCCCCAAAAATAGATAAATTGACTGGGACATTTCTTACGGAAGTCCAAATACCTAAATTTACCAAAGCAGATCTTGACCATCTAGGTGCCCCGTCTCTGATTCTGAGGTTTTGCAGGTGATCAAAGAGTTAAAACTGGGTAAGGCGGCGGGACCAGATGGCTTCCCTGTGGACTATTATAAGCTATTCAGGGTGGCCTTAGTGCCCCACATCATCAAATTCTGTAACCACATTCTAGAAGGCAATGATATTCCGTCGGAGTTGCTCCAAGCCAAGATAGCGGTTATTCCCAAGCAGAGGAAAAATATCAAACTTTGTTCCAACTTTCGCGCAATCTCCCTTATTAACCAGGATGTGAACATTTTCACTAAAATCCTGGCTAATAGACTTAAGGCGATTTTGCCATCTCTCATTCACCCTGACCAGGTTGGCTTTGTTAAAGATTGTGAGGCCCCTGATAATATTCGACGGATGTTAAATATAATGGACCACCTACATAGAGCAGGAACGCCTTCTCTGCTCCTAGCGTTGGATGCAGAGAAGGCGTTTGACAGAATAGACTGGTAATACATGATGACACTACTTCAACACTTAGGACTGACAGGGCCATTTTATACAGCTATCCAAGCAATATATTCTACCCTGACAGCACAGGTGATTTCCTCTGGGTATAAATCAAGACCATTTCCGATCCTTAACGGCACTAGACAGGGGTACCCATTGTCGCCCCTGCCTTATGCATCAAACCTCTGGCAGCTAAAATAAGACTCTCTCCAGATGTTACAGGCCTTACAATTAAAGACACCGATTACAAACTAACCCTCTTTGTGGATGATATTCTTTTGACAGTTCCCAGACCGCTTATCTCTTTACCAAACCTTTACGCTATACTAGACATATTCTCCCAAATTTCAGGGTATAATATTAACCTAGACAAGTGCGAAGCATTGCCAGTGGCTCTGCCACAAACTACGAAAAAACACATTAAAACTTTGACCTCCGCTGGGCAAAACACCCCTTAAAGTAATTGGATGCGGAGAAGGCGTTTGACAGAATAGACTGGCAATACATGATGACACTACTTCAACACTTAGGACTGACAGGGCCACTTTATACAGCTATCCAAGCCATATATTCTACCCTGACAGCACAGGTGATTTCCTCTGGGTATAAATCAAGACCATTTCCGATCCTTAACGGCACTAGACAGGGGTACCCATTGTCGCCCCTGCCTTATGCATCAAACCTCTGGCAGCTAAAATAATACTCTCTCCAGATATTACAGGCCTTACAATTAAAGACACCGATTACAAACTAACCCTCTTTGTGGATGATATTCTTTTGACAGTTCCCAGACCGCTTATCTCTTTACCAAACCTTTACGCTATACTAGACATATTCTCCCAAATTTTGGGGTATAATATTAACCTAGACAAGTGCGAAGCATAGCCAGTGGCTCTGCCACAAACTACGAAAAAAACACATTAAACTTTGACCTCCGCTGGGCAAAACACCCCTTAAAGTAATTGGGTGTCAATTTGACACACCGGTTGGATCACCTGCATAAATATAATTTCACTCCATTGATAAAGACCATTAGGCAAGACATACAAAAATGGAAAAAGTACTCGTTGTCATGGTACGGGAGACTCTCAGCAGTCAAAATGAACATTTTTCCCCGTCTTCTTTATTTATTCAGGAGATTGCCACTCAAAATACAGACACTAGAATTAACCTCACTTCAATCAGAATTAGTGACTTTCATCAGGGGTAACAAATCTGCGAGAATCTCATCTACCATATTAACACGTCACAGACAACTGGGAGGGGTGGACATACCAAATTTGGTGGATTATTATAGGGCATCCAGAGTTTTCCAAACAACCCTTATGGGGAGACAATCTAAAGAAATTTTATGGACCCTATAATCAGATGTAGAAAACATAAAGAGGCCCATTTATCAAAGGTCTTGCGGACCTCGCTGAATGCAGAGAGCAATATACTCTCTGTATTCATCATTGCACCAGCAGCTCACAAGAGCTGCTGATGCAATGCCAACCCCTGCAGACTCACGGCCAATCGGCCGCCAGCAAGGAGGTGTCGATCAATCCGATCGTACTCGATCGGGTTGAATTGTGGCGATTCCTGTCCGCCTCAGAGCAGGCGGACAGGGTTATGGAACAGCAGATTATTTGCTTTGTGGTGTTAGCGCTCAGAAAAATGGGAATCTTGGAAATATTGCATAGATGGTTGCGGCAGGATAAAGAAAGCGATTGGATGTGGAGGACAAAGGATAGATTTGAGTCAAGTGTAACTCTGAGGCAGCGGACTTGGGGAGATGGTGATGCCATCAACAGAGATAGAAAAGTCAGAAGTTGGCATAGAGCTTGAGGGGGGATTAGAAGGAGCTCAGTCTTGGACATGTTAATCTTTTGGTGGTTAGAGGCCATCAAGGAAGAAATACCAGATAAGCAGTCGCTGACATGAGAAAGGACAGAGGGAGAGAGAGCGGGGGTGGAGAGGTAGATATGGGTGTCATCAGCATAGAGGTGGCATTTGAAGCCATAACTGTTGATAAGTTTACCCAGTGAAGAAGTATAAATGGAGAAGAGTAGAGGACCCAGAACAGATCCTTGAGTTACTCCAACAGACAGAGAGGCATTGGAGAGGAGGAGTAACCAGCAAATGACACAGAAAAAAACCTGGGAGAAAGATGCCCAATACTCCCCTTTAATGCCACCCACACTAAACTATCTCTGCTGCCCCCATTAAGGTTTACTATATGGAAACTCCTAAGAAAACCCAGACTAACAGATTTAAACCCCAATTTGGCAAAAGTTAACCTAAAAACACAGTACTGTTTTTTCAATGTTCTTTGGTAACATGGTTTAAATGTTAGACAAAAGCAAAATAAAAGGAATATTTATTATGAGCAAAAATAGTCATAGTGCATGTGCCGTATAACAAAAAAAATGCCTCTAATCAATAATAATTGCTGAAGCTTCATTTTTGCTGTTCACCACTTTACTGAAAGAATGTATGTCCACTGACTCAAAGGAATTCTCGTTTTAACCACACACAAAAAAACCTTAACCCACAACATCCCAGATTTTATTTACCTTATCATGACATATACATATTGGATCAAAACATATAACATGCCTATATAAAAATTTAACTTTTTTCTATTTATATTTTCAGATTTTTTGAGTTGAGTAATTTTTTTGTACATTCATCTAGTTCCTATTTCTGGAAAAACTTTAGCATTTTCTTTTCTGAACCATATGGAGTACCAAGGTTTCTTTCATACAGGTGGTGAGAGTCCACAATTCATTACTCCTGGGAATTAGTCTTCCCTGCCACTAGGAGGAGGCAAAGATTCCCAAACCTGAATAGCTCTATAAAACCCCTCTCACCCCACTGACACCTCAGTATTGTCTTTGCCTCCTCTGGAGGAAGGTGAAGAATGAAGATGTGCATGCGATTCTTCAGTGAGAGGGGTTCTCAAGACTGAGTTGAGGCCCATTTCCCCTCAGAGGGCAGTGCCTTGTTAGAGGGATGTGTATGAAGTATGGTTTGTGTCTCTTTTTTTAATTCATAGGAAATTAGTCACAAGCCTTCAAACGGTATTGCAAGGACATGACCTTTGCTGCCTTGTTAGTGTTTAGTTTACTCCTATTCCATATCCTCTGCTAATACATTTCAGCACTGATTTGTATTTTATTTGACTTTTTATGAGTCTTTTTGGGTATTAATTTATATATATTCTTATAGCCCTGGGACAGAATTGTTCCTTTCCTCAAGAGCTCTTTTTGTTTGGATTTAACCGTTCTTTTATTTATGCATTTTCTACTTTTGTAGTTTGCTGCAATAATGAAGCCTTCTGATTATGTCCCTAAAATCCACTTAGAAGCTGGGCCCTCTGAACACTTTATTATTTGGGGCCGATTTATCATCAGTCTGTCCGACATGATCCGCTCAGCGGATCATGTCTGACAGACATTGATGAATGCCGACAGCATAAGCTGTCCGCATGTATCATTGCACAAGCAGTTCACTAGAACTGCTTGTGCAATGCCGCCTCCTGCTGATTCACAGCCAATCGGCCTCTAACAGGGGGTGTCAATCAGCCCGATCGTATATGATCGGGCGGATTGATGTCCGCAGCTTCAGAGCAGACGGACTAGTTATGGAGCAGCAGTCTTAAGACCGCTGCTTCATAACGGCTGTTTCCGGCAAGCCTGAAGGCTCGCGTGAAAACAGGAGCTTGATAATTCGGCCCCTTAGTGTTAAGTGTGTTTATTGTAAAAAAGGCTGCTGTATCTCCTCCAGCAGATTTATGTATAACATGCCTTAATGGTTTAATGCATTCAGACTGTTCTAATGCAGCTCTGGCTTCTATTGTTTTTACTGCCTCTTCTGTTCTTTACAGTGAAGTGCAACTAACCACACCAGGTATGAATGATTTAATCTGTTCAGCAGTGTCTGAAATGTTGGCTGTTATGTCACCCTCAAGTAAGCGTAAAGGGTCAGTTATTGATTTGCCTTCTACTAGTTCTGTAGCCAATGTTACTGCTAATGTTTCCTTAGGAGGAGAGGGTTTTCTTTGATGATCAGGGGTCTTCCTCTGATCATGAACCAGAGAGTTCCCCTTTTTAAAAGTTGAACATATTCTCTTTTAAAGGAGGTTTTGTTTACTTTAGAAGGTTTTCTACGGTGGCTGAGGATAAAACTTCTAATCATTTAGATGACATATTTAACCCCTTAAGGACACTGCTTCAGTTTGCTCAATTGTTTCATGACGGAATAATTCCGTCATTGGTCCTTAAGGGGTTAAACCCTTGGTTAAAACCCCTGAAATTTTTCCTCTCCTTGATGCTGTCTCTGAGATAGTTTCTAGGGAATGG